>NC_089223.1:119762775-120063400 GCF_963924675.1 Phocoena phocoena
GGCTGTCATACCTATATTATTTAGTTATTTTTAAAACAAAATCTGACAATGTGAACAGTACTAAAATGAGAGGGTGAAAGAATTAAGATAAACCCAAGTTTAATCAGAAAAGTTTAATTCAGGGAAGAGTCTGGGAGATATCATGAGTAAGTGGCAGCCTCAGGAATGGAAGAAAGGGCACTGCTGAAGGCCAGAAATGAAGCCCTGTTTTTGCAAGACCACATTTAATTGAAAAATAATCAAAACATTAATCGAAACAAATATGGAGGGCCAAAATGCAGAATGAAAAATGATCTAAGCAGCAAAGAGGGGTCAAACATGGAGAAGATAAGCACAGGAAAATCCCTAGGGAGACACAGATTGATGAGCTCTCCATACTGAAGGACACTGCATGTCCAGTCCCTTCCTGCCTTTCCAGAAATAATAACGCCACGCTCCCAGACTGACCAGAGGTTAAGCGTGCCACATTTCCCAGTCATGGCCATGTTACTTAATGCTAGTTTTGAAATTAAAAACACTTATATATATTAAAAAATAGAAAGCAAAATCCACACAACTTGTAAAATGAAACCTGGGACTTCGAAGACATTGCTTTTCTCCAAAGAGCCACTATATGCTAGTCCGTAGTTCTTGGGGTACACATTTACTCTCTCTCCTCTGCCGTTGGGAGCAAGTTGGAGAAGCACCAGCCCAGGAAATGATAATCCAAGCTTTCATGGAAACCATTAGAACTAGCAACGAGAACTGTAAATCCAAGCATGTTTGTGCTTAAGGGTGAATGTGTATGGCATTATTACATCCAGAAAATCTTCAAAACAATGCAGTGTTTCTGATATATCCCACTCTCTGGTATCACTGAAATAGCTAAAATATGCTTTTATAAAAGAAGTTTGGTTTTGGTTTTGATTTTGATAAGCCTTTTCACCCACTGAAATCACAAGCGACCTGTTTGAGGTGGCTCACCTCACACGCTGAGTCTATTTTCTGGAGGGTTCTTTAAAATCTCAATACTCCCACCTAGTGGACATAAAGAGTTAAGGTCAGTCAGGGTGGCAATGTGTTCCCCCAAATATATTTGGGGGTGCCGAGTCCTCTGGTCACAATGGTGGACCCCAGGGCCCAAGGCTAAGGGCAAATGGGGGAGCCGTCTGTGCTGTGGCCACACAGTGTTAAAAGGAAAGGAGGTGCGGGGAAAATGACATGGGCCTGAGAACAGCGCCCTCCTCAATCCCTGATGCCAGGATTGAGTAACTGTACATCATCGGCACAGAGCCTGCCACATGGTAAATACTTAATATTAGTAGACGCTTTTATTATCATTAGTCTAAGATGAAGACATGTGGTGGGCGCCCATGGAAATAAAAGACTAACCCAAACTCCACTTTTAAAGGGAACTGTGGTTGTCGAGGGCAGATCTGAGAGGTAAGATGAAATACAAAAGGCAGACTCCCTCTCCCAGCACAGAAGTTTCACATGAGAAAACAGAGAGTGAAACTACGAATTTGATGAAATTTAATGAATGTGGAGAGAAGCTGTCATCTGAGGCCTGAGCTCACATCTTGTTACATATCATAAATTCCCACAGGAGAAAGGACCCAGTTAAGATTATACATATGGAACAGGCTTCGATTATAATTCTGAGAGTCTCTACATGGAATAAAATCTCTAGGTATAATGAATGTGAAAACACTTCAGTCCTTGCTCCCCTTGTTCTACATCACACAACCCACACTCGGAGCGTCTCCAGCACCTTGCTGGGCAGAAACCTCACAAGCATAATGAATGTATAACCCTTCAGACCCTCCTGAACATCAGAGAGCTCACACTGGAAGTAGAGTCCAACTTTGCATCTCTTTCCTCCCTGGCCACTCAGATACTCATTAGCTATGTGCCCACATATTTTTGGCTCTCGATTATATCTGGGTTAAGACAAAGAGTCTGCTGTTGATCAAATCCTTTTAGTACTAACTTCTAATGGCTCATCTGGGCTTATAGACCATGTAGCCACAACTGTCCAAAATGTCTCTCTGCGAATTTTTGAAGTTCTAGGCAGGAAGCTGAAGGACCTCAGGGCACAAGATATACTTTTATCTTCCTTCCAGGAAAAAGCTGTGTCTTTGTAAGATAAAGGAGAATGTGAGAAGTGACCAGCCAGCTTTCTTTATGGGTAGGGATGAATATAGATTTCTGGGATAGTGAACTCCTGCAGAGGCTGGAGTGTTTTTGCATGGCTGGAAGAACTACGTTTGGCAGAAAAGTGCCAACCTGAAATTTGCAGGGAAGGAAAAGCGCCCAGATAAAACTGTACTCATACGGAGAATACCATGAGAAGAACAACAACGTTAGAGAAGATTGATAAGTCTTGGCAGAAAACAAGGAATTGAATTGGGAACAGTACTAGGACCTCACATGTCTATATACAAATGAACAAAGTATAGGCTATGAATCAAGTTAACTTGAAATTTTAGCCAAAGGAGAGGAATGCTATGTCAGACAAAGAAGATATGGTGAAAAGGGACAAACAGCTAGAACTCGGTGATGGAAGAGTATATCATGTCTAATAGAAACACTAGCTAACATTTATCGAGCACTTACTATATGTACATATGGTCACGTATATTCAAGGTATTTTACAGGTATTATTATCTGTATTTTGCAGACAAGAGACTGAGGCACAGAAAGGTGATGCAACTAGGATTTAAATGCAACACTCTGGCATCAGTGTCCAAGTTTTTAAGCACTGTTTCTCTTAACAGATTAGAGCTATCCAATATGGGCTGAGAGAAATTCATAAGCTACAGAGTGGAATCATTGTGAGATGATCTCAGTTGGAAGTAAAATGAGAGAGAGAGAAAAGTGAAATTCTTATAAGATTGGCATCCCGGCCAGACATCCAGACATAATAATGCAGTTTAGTTCAGACGGAAAACTGGCACCGAGATAAATGTAGTAGAGATTGGCAATTTCGGCTCTGCGGAAAGCTGTTGTCCAAATGCCCTCCCTTCCTCCGCTTGGGTTCGAGAAGCCAAGGTTGGCAGAGGCAGTTTCACACCAAGACTGCAAGGGGCGCAGATGAACCACAAGAACAGGGTGGAAACTTTGAGTTTGGAGGCAGGCAAAATGGCCCTGTTTTCAAAAAGCAGGCAGAGTGGGTTGGGGCGAGGAATCTGTAAATGATGAAGGAAGGTTTAATGTCAACCCACATCAAAATTCTGTATTTCAAAACCTAGTTTGTGAGCATTTAGAAATGAAGCCATCTGAAAACCACTGAATCATACTTCTCATTTTGCAGGGGTGAAGATAATATTCTAGATGTAAATCAATGGTTTCCTGTTCCTTCAACACCAGACTTTCCTGCCTAGAATCCACTGTGCCCGCCAGGTTAGAAAGCATACCAACCATCTCAGCACGCCAGATGTGCTGGCAATGGGGAATCTGGAATCAGTCTTTCTGTCACCGACCAGACAGCCAGTAAAATTTGGATTGACTGCCTACTTCTACTCATTGCTGTGTTGGCCTGGACCCTATGACTAGGCTTCTAGCCCAGTTGCTTTGCCTTCCTCTCTAATTCTAGTGTGTCCTGAGGCTTATCCTTTGCTCTAACCCACTGGTCCAGCTTCCTTTAGTTCCAGCCACTGACCCATTGTCAATGGACTGATGGCCCACACAGTGTTATCTATTGCATGTCTATGTCTTTCCCTAAAAGAGAAAGGAAACGGTAGAATTACTGCTTATGTGCAGTTTCGATGTTAGTAGATACTGCCAAGTTGCCCTCCAATGTATCTGTTCAGATTCACACGCCTGCCAGAGTGTATGAGAGGACTCTCTCACCCACACCCATGCCAACAACACCACTTTTTAAGGGAATATTATCAAATTGGAGCCCTTCCAGAGGAGAGCAAACAGAATGGTAGAGTACGGCATCTTCTAAAAGAAACTTCAGATGTTCAATCTAGAAGAGAGAAATTTTAAAGAACCCACATGTGAAAGAATTCAAATTATTCTTTATCATCTCTAGTGTGGGTAAAGTTCTGCTTTCCCACACACAGCTACAAGGCAAGTAAGTCCACCCACACCTGGTTCTAAATTCCATGTTATTACATATTCCTAAAATGCTAATGACTCAAATCATTTGTAAAATGACCATAGGACAAAATACCAACTGAATAACCTATCTTTTTTCGTATCATGTTTGCTAAGGAGCTGACTCCATCTTATAAGGTAGTTGTAACAATGTAATAACTTCTCAGCTTTTATTTGCACCCTGATATTAAGATGACATGTCTTAGATAAAAACTGTCTAATAGCCAATTAATTTGTGAAAAGATGTTCAATCTCATCAATAATTTTTAAACTACAAGTAAGAGTTTTTTTCAACCTGTTAGACTGGAAAGTATATAAAAAAACCAATAAAAGCTTTTTGCAAAGGTGTAAGGAAATGAACACTTTGCTGTACTGCTGGGTAGAGTATAAATGGGTATAACCCTTCTGGAAATAAATCTAACAATGACAGAAATACAAAATGTGCACACGCTCTAACTCAAGAGTTCTATTTCTAGGAATTCATCCTAAGAAAATAATTATGGATATGCACAATGACTGAGTTAATGAGGACACCAAAGTCATTCATTTATACTAATGAATAATTGAAAACAATCTAAATCGCCATCTATGCAGTTTGTTATGTAAATTATGGTATTAGGTATAATGGAATACATGTAGCCATTAAAATGTTGAAGTAGATCTGTGTGCTGGATTATTTCCCATTTTACTCCACCCCCAGCTCTATTTTTCACCCTTGTCCACCCTGCCTGGTGCCCCAGGAGGGGCATGAATGGGTTCCCTTGTCTCTGGCTTCTGGCTGGGTTTGGTTGCTGGGAGGAACTGGTAGGAAATGAATAGTTGGTCACCCCTGGTGCCTGTGGCCCTCTTCCAAAGACCTCAGCCTCTGTCAAGTGGCCTTGTCCTGCCACTACTCTCCTAGGTCCTAGTAACCACACTTCCCTTTACTCTTTAGACCTAGGGGTGATAAAAGCTCCGGCCCCCCCTTGTCACTATGCTTGGGGAGCTTCACCAGCCTTTGCTGGTTCCCCTTGATCTTACCACAGTTCTGTAATACAGGTTTAGCTTCTGCCAACCACTCTTGACAGTTCAAAGACAAAGGAGTACAGAAATGCAGAGAATTTCACCTTAACTAGTCCAAAATTGTATATCAAAACACATGTTGCTGCTTATGGGACACAACAAAATTTAGATGCATGCAGAATTTAAAACGCACAAAAATTTGCAGCTTTTTATACTAACTATTGTACCTTGTTTTAGAGTGCCATTTAAAAAGAAAAGTATCAAGCTGAGAGTTGAAGAAGAAAAAGTAATCTGTTACAAAACACTTTGATAATCAAATGGGAACATGTCCTGAAGTGTCAGGGTGATAAGAAGGACCCCCAGACAACCATGGATTTAAATAAAGCAGTAAGAATCCCATTAAGCGGAGAAAGGTCAGGTATCTAAACAATCACATAATTACCTTCTTTAATATACTTTCAAAATAAAAACATATAAGGTGATCAGCCTTAATTTTAAAACTTCAGGGAAGATTTTTAAATGAGAATAGCTTTTCTCTCAATATCAAGACATATTTCTTATACATTGTTTCAAAACATTTTTTCTAAATATATAAGATCTTAACAAGGTTAGCTTTTAAACACTAATAATTTAGATTATAGTGGGATAGGAACAATCTCTAAGAAGCACTGGACTTATTTTCATAGGTAATATGGATTCCCTCTACCAACAAGGCAGAAGTTACCTTCTAAATCTGTTTTATAAAATGCAGACCAGGGCCCAGGAGTGAGTCCTGAAATCAATTTAGTGGATGGAGTGGGAAGGGGCAAGCAGTATTTTTTAATGACATAAAAGAGACTAGAAGAGAATTAGATTAAAATAGAAAATATCAGAGTGTATTTCACATAAGTATACTTTATAATGAAATGTGTTCATTTTCATGTACATGTCTGTGTACTGGGTCACAAGACAAAATGCATTTCTTACTGTGAATCTTGGTCAAAACTGTTTGAAAGTCTCTATTTTGGTCTATGATAACCTCTGCTAATAATTTTACTGGTTTCAACCAAGGCTATATAGTGAAGCTAATAAAAGCAGCAGACAGAAGTAAAGGTGAAGATCAAAGCAGAACAAATTTATAGCAAGTGTGTTAGAATAGGGAACATTTTACTGTTATTATCCTAAAAAGAATCTTCAAAAGGATAAAAGCCATGCTATTTGACCGCCATGGCTATAATGGCATTAGTTATAACTTTTGAAGCAGAGTGAGAATATGTACATGAAGAGCTGTATTAGATAATTAGTAACTTATCTTTTCTGATATTTCTCTGAGACAGGCTATTCATTAAACTATTTTCAAGAAATGTCTGGTGTGATTACAAATAACATGGTCCAAGTTAAAAAGTAATGTGAATAAAAATTGTCAAAAACATTGTTATATAAGAAAAGCAAATAAGAAAAACAACATACAGAGTAGGTTCCAATTTATGGTCCAAAAAATAATATACAAATATGCCATCAGGTATATAAAAATGTGCTCAGCATCACTAATTATCAGGGAAATGCAAATCAACACTATGAGATATCACTTCACACCTATTAGGAGGCTTATTATTAAAAAAAACAAAGATAACAAGTGTTGTAGAGGGTTTGGAGAAAAGGGAACACATGTGCACTGTTGGTGGGAATGTAAATTGGTGCAGCCACTATGGAGAACAGTATGGCAATTCTTCAGAAATATAAAAACAGAACTACCATACGACCCAGCAATGCCACTCTTGGTAATATATAAGAAAAAAAAACAAAAACACTAATTCAAAAAGATACATGCACCCCAATGTTCATAGCAGCATTATTTACAATTATCAAGATATGGAAGCAACCTAAGTGTCCATCAACAGGTGAATGGATAAACAAGATGTGGTGTATATATACGATGGAATACTATTCAGAGATAAAAAAGAACAGAATTTCACCATTTGCTGCAATATGGATGGACTTGGGGGGCATTATGCTAAGTGAAATAAGAGAGAGGAAGACAAATACTGCAAGATATCACATATATGTGGAATCTAAAAAATACAACAAACTAGTGAATATAACAAAAAAGAAGCAGACTCAACAGATATAGAGAGCAAAGTAGTGGTTACCAGGTTGGGGGGCTGGGAGCGGGCAGTGTAAGGGCGGGGGAGTGGGAAGTACAAACTGTTGAGTATAAGATAAGCTCAAGGATATATTGTACAACATGAGGAATAAAGCCAATATTTTGTAATAACTTTGAAACTGTATAAAATTTTTAATAAACGAACAGATAAATAAATAAAGGACAACTTAAACAGCCTTGCAATACTAAGGCATTTTAGTCTGAGCATAAAGACTTGTTTCCTATGATGTTTTGTTTGGCCAGCATGGTATTTTACAAACTTGTGGACAAGCACATCTAAAAATAGAGCAGGTACGTGCAGCCAGCCATAGTCTTCACCCCTCACCCCATGTGCACCCCTCACCGACATGTGAGCATGCACAGTCACACACACACACACACACACACATACCTTTACACACATACACACAACTACAAACACACAATCACAGAAACACACACAACTGTTCATATAATCCACAATCATACACACAAAACTACAAATACAACCATACACACACAACCATATACACACAACTGTATGTACAATCCCAAAACACACACAATCATACACACATACACACACAACTACAAGTATACACATAACTACAAACACACAGCTACAAATATACACACAAACACACACAACTGCACATACAATCCACAAACACACTCAACCACACACACATATATATACAACTATATACATACACACAAACACACATATATACACACATAACCACATACATACACACAAACACACATAGCTTTATGCCTTTATGCCACCTACCTGACCTTTGAAGGAATCTGAGTTTGTGTCCCTTGTTAGAATTTCAACCAAACAGAGGGGACATGAAACAGTTGTTAAGAAACTGAGAAGCAGCGGAAGAAAATCTATGATCCACACAAAATTAATACGTTTAGGAGATAATGTCATCCAGAGCAACAGAGAGGGGATTACTGGAATTACTAAATTAACCCAAACATATATGTATTGGGGATATGTAAAATTCCTATTTTTATTTGTTCTCCTTCAAAGATTATGCCTTTTTTGACATTGCCTCAGACCAAAAATTGTCAGGATAATGATATGGTCATGACATCGATAACTTATATTTGTGAGTGCAATTTTAACTTTTAAAGTACTTTCACATCTGGGTACAAGGCTCTAGGACAGAAATAAGAGCAATTAAAATAATGTACAAGGCCAACAAAAACTGAAATGGCCATGTAATTAAATAACATTTTAAAGCTCATATTGAAACATCAAAAGAAAAACACTTTAAAAAGAAAATCTCATTATATTGCCCACTTTACATTCCCAGAAACTTCTCCAATTATTCCTTAGTTCCAAAGAATTTCACTGACTGCTTAATCTTTGTCCTCCTGGGATGCTGCTGAGGAACAAATATATTTCCCAGAAACCTTAGCACATAGTGAGTCCCTCAAGGCACTCCGAATCCTAATCATGTTTACTATGCAGTGTTTGGAACTCAGTAAATATAATGACTAAGAAAACCATTTTAGCTATTACAATGTGATTTCAGATGATTCTTATCAAATTTTATCATGGTTTCATGAATAATTATGAGTAGTCCAATAAAAAGCCTATATGTACTTCATGTCCCACATAAAAATTAACACTGTGATAATCTGCTGTTAGCATAAATCATATCCAATTAGCATCTATGTTGACTGGAAATTCATCTTTTCCAAATCTTGAAGAATTCAGAAACACCAATACATTAATAGTATGTAGGAGGGATAAATATGTTGAGTAATTTAGGCATTTGTTACCTGAGAAATTTGAAATGAACAGAGCTATTCTCGTTTAAAAATTGAGGTGAACAGACTTTGTCCACATGAAATTATACATACATAGATGGACATGAGAAGCGCTCTTCTTATAGCCATCCTATACGTACACACCTGTCATTCTCAGCACAAGCTTCCATCATAAAGGTGGGCTAATGTTCCAGGGCACTGCTCGAGTGGAGGCCACCGGGACCACGCTTCAAGCAATAGGAAAGAGAAAGGCAGAAAGGGCAATAGGGTATGTCCTAGCACTTTCTCCTTTTAAAGAGAGAACATTGTCCAGCAATGTTTGCTTTTAATTCATTGGCAAGGGAGTCTCACGTGTACAACTCAGAATAAAATCAGGTTTCTTCCATAGAGGCTCAAGAAATATGAAAGTTGTAAGAGCTAGCTGGTTGGCCCTAATATAGCCTAACCCCTCAAGAATCATGGTTAAAGAAATAGCTTCTTGGAGAATTTTCATAGTCAGTCATCCCAAAGACATAATTAAAAGGAACATTTGTCACTTGTTTCCCAGCATCCATTCTGCCTTTTCTCAACAACATCCCTGGTTTTCATTTGGGTATCCAGCCCTATCCCACTCTTAGTCCATGTGGTCCAGTGCAGGCCCATCCCTAGTTTTAGGGATGCAACATATTACCCAGGCTTAGGCCTGATCAGCCCACTGCTGGCCAAGTGGTGATTGGTTCATGAGGTAAGCACAGGACCTAAGCTAGTCCAATCAGAGTGAATCTCAAGACTTTTACTAGAATGTAAACCCAATGAAAGTAGGGAACTTCCTTCCTTGTCTTATTTGCACTGCTTCCACAGCATCTAAAACAATGTCTGGAACAAGTAGATACTTAATAAGTATGACTGAATGCTAAATATCTGAAAATGGAGCTAAAAGTTGAAGGAAAAATTCAATTTTAATGACATTGTTTGAATCTCTGTACCTCAGCTAAATCTACCCCTGGGTCATTCAGTCAATAAATTTTCTTTGTTTGCTTATACCAGTTTGAGCTTGGATTTCTCTTACTTGCAACCAAAAGGCAATAGGGAAATAGGCAGGACAAGCAGTCTAATCCAGTAAGGGCTTGATAATTCATTAGGTTCAGAATATGTCAATCATTTAGCAAAAGAGATAAAAACAGACAGGCGATTTAATGAGTAGAACTTTGGAGCATGAAGAGATGAGGATTCATCCTCCAATGACATGTTTTGTTTTTTAAAAATCAGTGAGTCTTTTCAACAAATTGTGCTAGACATCCACATGCAAAAAATGAATCTAGACACAGACCTTTCTCCTTTCACAAAAATCAACTCAAAATGGATCATAGGCCTAAATGTAAAATGCAAAAGTATAAAACTCCTAGAAGGTAACATAGGAGAAAATCTAGATAAAGCACCAAATCATGACCCATAAAAGAAAAATATTGATAAGTTGGACTTTATTAAAATTAAAAACTTCTGCCCTGCAAAAGATACTGTTAAGAGAACAAAAAGACAAGCCACAAACTGGGAGAAAATATTGGCAAAGATGCAACTGCAAATAAAGAACTTATATCCAAAATACGTAAAGAACATCTAAAACTCAACAGTGAGAAAAAACCCAACTTAAAAATGAGCAAAAGATCTAAACAGACACCTCCGCTAAATACCTTACCTCATCTGTAAATGTTCTTTGGCAGCTTCTTACAAAACTAAGTATATTCTTACCATACGATCCAGCAATTGTGCTCCTTGGTATTTACCTGAATGGGTTGAACACTATGTCCACATGGAAACCTGCATACAGATGTTTGTAGCAGCTTTATTAATTATTACCAAAACTTGGAAGCAACAAGATGCCCTTTCAATAGGTAAATGGATTAAAAAAATGTGGTATATCCAGATAATGGAATATTATTTGAAACAAATAAATAAAAATTAATGTTTAAATAATCAATGAGAATAAATTTTATAGTAATATTCCCCCACCTTTATATACCTTTCAAATTTCTATAACAAAAAAATTTTTACAGTGTACATATCTAGAAATTCCATATCTAGGATTTTATCCTTATAGATATATGGAAACATTAATCAAAAATTTATGTCAAAGGACTATGTAGTGTTGTTAGGAATAGCAAAAGCCAAGGAACAATTAAATATCCATTACAAAAGAATTGGATAAGTAAATTGTGCTTCCTTTACATGTGGAATACCACAGGGCAGTTAAAAAAGCAGCAGCCTCTTTGTAGAATGTAAATAAGCTCCATGAGGAAAGGAATTGTTCTTTTTTGATTCACTAATATATCCCAAATAACTAGGATTGTGCCTAGCACACGAAGAGTGCTCAATAAATATTTGTTGAATAAATGAGTAGGGAATAATTGTTATACTTTTTTAAAGCAAGGAACAGGGACTTCCCCAGTGGCACAGTGGTTAAGAATCCGCCTGCCAATGCAGGAGACACGGGTTCAAGCCCTGGTCCGAGAAAATCCCACATGCCACAGGGCAACTAGGCCCATGCGCCAACTACTGAGTCTGAGCTCTAGAGCCCAAGAGCCACAACTACTAAACCTGCGTGCCACAACTACTGAAGTCCGTGCGAATAGAGCCCATGCTCCACAACAAGAGAAGCCACCACAATGAGAAGCCCAGGCACCGCAACAAAGAGTAGCCCCCGTTCACCGCAACGAGAGAATGCCCACACACAGCAACAAAGACCCAACGCAGCCAAAAAAAAAAAAAAAAAAAAAAATCCAATAAATAAATAAAGCAAGGAACAAAAAATGTGGGTATAGTGTCGCTTCATTTATGTAAATTAAAAAGATATAAATATATATGCATTAATATGTATTTTTTTACTCTACAAGGATACATATGAATCTGGTAACCAGGAAGAAGAAATGGAGACTGGTATTTAGGGAAAGGAAGAGGATTTAACCTCACTGTGGTCAACAAAAAAAATCAATAAGGAACTGAAGAATGCTTCAATAGAAAAATGGGCAAGATAGAATAGGCAACTCACAAAAGAAGAGAGAGAAATGATTACTCAAACTAATAATAGAAAGAATCCCAGTAAAAACAAATAATTGCTTTTACCTATCAAATTTATAGATTAAAAAGATCGTCAAAATGTGGAGTTAACAAGGGTAGAGGGAAACGGCACATTCGTTCACTGTTGATGACAGTATAAATTAGTATATCCTTTCTGGAGGGCAAATCAGCCTTCAACAATTTGTAACAAAATGTATAATAAAGTTAGATACCTTCCTTACTTTTAACCCAAGGTATCTAACTGCCAAGGATAAAAGAAATGTGAAAAGTTGTTTGCACAAAGAGATTCAAAGCAATGTAGATTATCGGAATTCCCTGCTGGTCTAATGGTTAGGACTCCATGTTCTCACTGCCAAAGGGTCTGGGTTTGATCCCTGGTCAGGGAACTAAAATCCCACAAGCCGTCCAGTGCGGCCAAAAAAAAAAGCAATGTAGATTATTTTATATACACATGGAAAATTTTTTGTTTACTAATAGAAGACTAGGTATAATGAACCCAATTCCACTGTTGGGTAGAGGTGTGTGGTTATTCCCCACACCACCAAGCAATTCTTGGACACCAGTTGGGTGTCCTAACAAGTCAACTCAGTTCTAACACTACCTGGAGATAGCATCAAATCCCACAGGTTGAGGGCCCAGTCCCACAGGACGGCCACCTCCCTGCCCCACCTCCCCTTCAGAAGTCAGTCGCAAGTCCAAGCTGTTACCTGTATATCTGATCAACTAGCTATAAATCAAAGGTTCCTCCAACCCCCTCCTTTGGCTCAATTAATTTGCTAGTGTGGCTCACAGAATTCAGAGGAACATTTTACTTACTAGAGCACTGGTTTATTATAAAAGGATATAACTCAGAAACAGCCAGTTGGAAGAGATGCATAGAGCAAGGTATGGGGAAGGAGTGCAGAGCTTTCATGTGCTCTCTAGACACACGACACTCCCCAGATCTCCAAATCACCAGCTTGGAAGCTCTCTGAAGCCATCTTTTTGGAATTTTTATGGAGGCTTCAATTACATAGGTATGGTTTAAATCATTGGCCATTCATGATTAAACTCAATCTCCAGCCCTTCACCCCTCCAAGGAGGTCACGGGATGGGACTGAAAGTTTCAACCCTCTAATCACAGGGTTGGTTCTCCTGGCAACCAGCCCCAATCCTTAGGTGGAGTTCAAAAGTCACCTCATTAATGTATAAAAAGACACCTTTGTTGTTCTGTCACTTAGGAAATTCCAAGGCTTTTAGGAGCTCTGTGCCAGTAACAGGGATGAAGACCAAATATATATTTCTTATTATTAATCACAGTAAGTCAATTTTAGTATGTATATTCAATAAAATATCATGCAGACATTTAAATTTGTTTATTTATCTACTTCTAGATTTGGAAAGCTGTTCACAACATATTGTTGAGTAAAAGAAAACAGATTACAAAAGAAAACAACAAGAATTCCTATTAAAAAAATGAAAAGAAAAATATCTGAAACCTGCAGCAAATGTCATATTTGAAGGTTAAACATTAGAAGTACAATCATTAAGATTAGAAATAAGATAAAAGACAAGAATACCCAATTATCACAAGTAATACTCAATATCGTACTAGCTGTCCTGGTCATTGCCATATGAAAAGAAATGAAATAAACTGCATAAATGCAGGTTGCAAAGCAACAAAACTCATTATTTGTACAATATGACTGACAACCTAGAAAATGCAAAGAAATCACCAAAAGAATATTATTCAATAAATAGAGGAGTTTAATAAGGGGTGAGATATAAGATCAATGTATAAAAGTCAATTGCTGTGGTTTATGTCAAAGAGTGTTTTTCCTACGTTTTCCTCTAAGAGTTTTATAGTTTCTGGCCTTACAACTAGAGGAATCAGGCTCCCTGACTTCAAACTATACTACAAAGCTACAGTAATCAAGACAGTATGGTACTGGAACAAAAACAGAAATGTAGATCAACGGTACAGGATAGAAGCCCAGAGATAAACCCATGCACATATGGTCACCTAATTTATGACAAAGGAGGCAAGAGCATACAATGGAGAAAAGACAGCCTCTTCAATAAATGGTGCTGGGAAAACTGGACAGCTACCTGTAAAAGAATGAAATTAGATCATTACCTAACACCATACACAAAAATAAACTCTAAATGCATTAAAGACCTAAATGATCCAGCAATCCCACTACTGGGCATATACCCTGAGAAAACCATAATTCAAAAGGACACATGTACCCCAATGTTCATTGCATCATTATTTACAATAGCCAGGACACAGAAACAACCTAAATGTCCAATCATAGATGAATGGATAAAGAAGATGTGGTACATATATACAATGGAATATTACTCAGCCATAAAAAGGAATGAAATTGGGTCATTTGTAGAGATATGGATGGACCTAGAGTCTGTCATACAGAGTGAAGTAAGCCAGAAAGAGAATAACAAATATCATATATTAACACATATATGTGGAATCTAGAAAAATGGTACAGATGAACCTATTTGTAGGGCAGGAATAGAAATGTAGATGTAGAGAATGGACATGTAGACAAAGTGGGGGAAGGAGAGGGTGGGATGAACTGGGAGATTAGGTTTGACATAAATACACTACTGTGTGTAAAATAGATAGCTAGTGGGAACCTGCTGTATAGCACAGGAACTTCAGCTTGGTGCCCTCTACGACCTAGATGGGTGGGATGGGGAGGGTGGGAGGAAGGTCCAAGAGGGAGGGGATATGTGTATACATATAGCGGATTCACTTCATTGTACAGCAGAAACGAACACAACATTGTAAAGCGATTTTACACCAATAAAAATATAATAAACTCAAAAATAAAATAAAATAAAAGTCAATTGCTTTCTTTTATGAGCAATAACCCCTTAATATCCCCTATATATTACCAAGCAAAACTATAAAACACTTAAGCAGGAATATCCAAGATTGCCCATATGTGGTGAACAATCTAAGCCATCATTAAAGGACTAAAAGATGCCAATTCTTCTCCAACATTAATGTATAAATTCAATGTAATCCCAACCAGAATCCAAAGGAGTTTTACTTAATGGAAATTGACAAATTCTTAACTTCTTCTTCTTTTTTTTTTTCTAAATATTTAAGCCTGCGAGATCTTCGTTGCAGCATGAGGGATCTTTTTTAGTTATGGCATGCAGGCTCTTAGTTGTGGCAGGAGGGATCTAGCTCCCTGGCCAGGGATCGACCCAGGCCCTATGCATTGTGAGCAAAGAGTCTTAACCACTGGGCCACCAGGGAAGTCCCTGATTCTTAACTTTTTATGTGAAATACACACACACACACACACACACACAAATAGCCAAGAAAATTTTGAAAAATGAAGATAAAATGAGGGAGACGACTGTGCTACCACAAATAGTTATGGCAATTAAACAATGTGTATATATAGTTTTAAACATCAGTATGATAAAATAAAAACAAAGTTAACACACAGACAACTGACTAGGAGAAAAAAGTTTCAACTTCCGGCTGATGAATGATTACTGATTGTATGTATATATGCGCACATGTTTAGTGATTTTATATATATATATAGTCACTATATATGTATTATGTTATGTATATATTCATTATATATGTAGTCATTATATATCTCTAGTATATATAAATTACTTATAAAAAGATAAACAACCTGTTAGAAAAATATGAATAGGTACTTAGAGCTGAGGAAATTAAAATGGCCAATAAACATGAAACAAGAGGAACAAAGTCCTCTTTGGTTCAGATCAAACCAATAAGGTTCTATTGTTTTTTGTTCACTATCATGGAAATTTTTAAAAGACCCATAATGTCAAATAGTATAGGAAAGCAGATGGATCGATACTGGCACAGTCATTTAAGATTGAGATTGTCAGTATCTACCAACTCTTGAGATTTCTAAACCAATTAACCCAACAATCATACTTGTATAAATACAATCTGTAGAAAAATTGGCAATGAATTTCATGTCCATCAGTAGCATATGCTTGTTAAATTGCTGAGAATTCTAACAGCAATTTAAAATAAAGATGATTCTATTTTTATTAAAATTTTCTAAGACATATTCTCCAGTTACTATTGCTATAACAAACTCTCCCAAACTTAGTGAATTAAAACAACCACCAGGAATCAGACAGGGCACAGTGAGACTGCCTGGTCTCTGCTCCAGGAAGTCTGGAAGGAGCTGCAAGGACTCAACAGTTATTCACTGAGTTATTCATCTGTGGGGACACTCAACTACAGCCCCTAAAAGGGGCCTCTCCTTTTGCCTGAGCTTCTTCAGAAAATGATGATGGCCTCAGGATACTGCAATATTACATGGTGACTCAGGGCTCCAAAAGTAGATATTCCATCAAACGATGGAGAAACTGCGTTGCCTCTCCTGACCTAGCTTCATAAGTCAGTGTCACTTCTGCCAATTTCTACTGTCACAAGCCTGCCCAGATTCCAGGGGAAGGGACACAGACCCTATCTCTCAATGTCAAAGTCACATTGTAAGAGCATGAAAATACACAGAATATCATTTCAAAAGATGATAGCAAACTGTTAAGAACTGTTAGCTCTGAGGAGTGGGGTGAGATTATAGTAGTAGGAGAGGGATGCGACCATTTGCTTTTCCTATAATGGGTTGAGACTTCACAATGAGTCCCCAGTTGAGATGTGTAAAGGACAAGAAATAGTGTGTCTGGAAAACTGCATGCAAATAAAATGGGGCATGAGACATGATTTGGTGCCAATCAAACTACCTCAGCTAAATTTCTAAAAAGCATGATCTGGTATCCAACCACTCAAATGTCAGCCACCATGGAGATGAGTGGAAAACATCAGAACGGATGTCCTGATACTTGAGCCAGGCAGTCCAATCTGTGGTAAAGAGGCTGGGACCCTAACAGCTCATGAGCTTCTATGCTTTTTGGTTTGTTTTGTATCACTCTAGCTTTCTAGTAAAAAGTCCCTTTAAAAAGTACAGTTTGTTCTCAACTATAAAAACAGAAAAAAAGGATATTTTCTACTTATAAGGATCTTTTTAACCAAGTTCAACTCTAGATCTTGATTCAGATTATGGGTGGGGCTACAAGCAAGAATAAAGGAAGCCTGGTATCATAGTCGGGTTTTCTTACTGAATTTAACCATTTTCAACTGAAATTACTTTTTGTGTGTAGACTAAATCTTTAGTAGAAGTTTAGTTTTAAAAAGTTCAGATTCGTAACATTTTGTGGTGAATACCAAGACTTATTGTGAAAACACAGTAATCAAGACACTGAGGTAGTAGCCTAAGGATGACCTTACATAATGGAATACAGAGCCCAGAAATAGTCCCACATAGTCAAATCAACAGTTATTTGAGGGGCTTCCCTGGTGGCACAGTGGTTGAGAGTTCGCCTGCCGATCCAGGGGACACGGGTTCGTGCCCCGGTCTGGGAAGATCCCACGTGCCATGGAGCAGCTGGACCTGTAAGCCATGGCCGCTGAGCCTGCGAGTCCGGAGCCTGTGCTCTGCAATGGGAGAGGCCACAACAGTAAGAGGCCCAAGTACCGCAAAAAAAAAAAAAAAAAAAAAAATAGTCATTTGATTTTTGACTGAAATGCCAAAGCAATCCAATGGGGACAGGAAAGTCTTCTCAATAAATGGGGGGGGGGGAAAACTGTTCATATATAGGCCGGGGGAGAACCCAATCCTTACCTCATAGCATATACAAAACTTAATTTGAGATGGATAACAGACATAGTAAAAGTTAAAACTATAAAGCTTCTAGTCTAGAAGAAAGCACAGGAGTATATTTTTGTGACCTAAAAGACAGGAAGAGTACATGGAAAGCAATAAAAGAAAACAGTGGATAAATTTATCTTCAAAATTTTAAAATCCTTCTCTTAAAGACATTGTTAAGAAAATGAATAGGCTATCCAGAAACTAGAAGAAAATTACTGCAAAGCCTATATTGGGATAAAGGAGTAGCGTCTAGGATATTTTTAAGAATCGTACAACTCATTAATAAAAGACAAACCAAAACAGGACACTGAGACAAAAGGCAAGTGATGCTCAGCACAGGAAAACACCCAGACACTTGAAAAAATTACTCAATACCATTGCCACCCTCATATTTTACCCAAACTCTGTATACAATGAAAGAATCATTTAAATTTTTAAAAAATAACGTTAATTGGCATATAAACATGCCCATTATAAAGAAAATCTGATACAAAAATAAATATTTCCTTCCATCCATTTACCTCATCCTAATTAACTCTTCAAAAAGTATGGGTAATAATAATTCACACACACACCAAGCTGAGTTACATATAATTATTTTTTTATTTCACAGCCTTTTAAAAGTATAAACCACAAAGTATTTTGAAAAACAGACATGAAGTATCATTTAGCAGCCACAATATTAAAAAAATAAAGTAACACAGAATGAATTACACAACAGAATAAAATAATCTCTGCTGACTTTGACTAGGAACACATAATGTTCACTAGGAATGTTAAATGACCAGCACTACCCCTTTCCCATCATCATTTATTACTAAAATCAATCACAGGATCTGTTCCCAGGAGACCATTCCACTTATACATATGTTCAATGTGTAAATGTCAAGTTAACATCTTGAATTTAGTTCCAAAATACCATGTTTCCTTTTCCTCTGAGAGACAAGTTCAATGGCAAGGTGGAACAGTGAAGACCATGGAACACCAAGCATGTGACTTACGTGGTGACTCTAACCACCCCCTTCCCCATACACACACCCAGCAAGTTCTAAAACACAGGAAAGAGAAAGGTATGTACTATGCTCTACAGCACAATAGACACTGGCCACATGTGGCTATTTACATTTAAATTATTTAAAAGTAAGTAAAATTAAAATTTACCTCCTCAATCACAGTAGCCACATTTCAAGTGTTTGCCAACCACATGTGGCTAGTGGCTACCATATAAGACAGTTCAAATATAGAACATTTCTGTCATCACAGAAAGTTCTTTTGGACAGCCCTGGATGTGGGAAGTGTTTCTTCTCCCTTTGCTTAGCCAGGATGTAGGCTGCTTATGGAAACAGCTCTGAGAAGCAGTTCTTCCAGGATATTCCTAGATTGGTGGTGGAGTCACAGAAGGGAGTAAAGTAGCCTTTCTTCACATAGATTACCCTCCTCTGTGCATGAAAGAAATGATCCTTTTATGGGGATCAAATACACAACTAGATTCCACCAAAAATTTGTCAGGAAAATCAGAGAAGAGATAAATGAAGCAGATGTGGAAGTAGCAAGGTAGAACGTTCCTTATCCCATTTCAAACCTCCATGAAGAGATGATGTCCTCCAAGACAGCGTGCAGCTTCCCAGCATCTTCCTCTAGAAAAGCCTGATAGGGGCAAGGGCTGAGAGAGAAGGGCAGTCCTGGTAAGTGTTTCATGAGAAAACCTAACACGTCTTCACTCTACTCACTCTCTCGGAGCACAGCAGTGTTGCTTGGAGTTGCCAGTTGTGAAGGAGCTACAGTTTTGATATGTTTCAAGCATTATGCTTCTTTACTACTGTATTTTGTATCCAGGGCACAGACTACAAGTTGTTCACCCAAGATCCACCATTATCTTCTTCCTTATCAAGAGAATTCAGATTTTTGTTGAAGGCAGTTATATGTCCAGCTACAAAAACTACCTTTCTCAGCCAATCTTAAGACATAGCAGGAGCCAATGACACAGTCTGGCCAATGAGATGTAAGCAAAAGTTGCTGGGCTGCCGAAAGCTCTTTAAACGGAAGTGGACTCAAACTGGCATGCTCTGTTTTCCCTTTGGGTTTCCTCCATCTTCTTGAGGGGAACTGTAACAACCGTCTTGGAACCTACGGGAAAAGCCATGGGAACCTCAGGGGCCACCTTGATGCTGACATCTGTGAGTGCTGAACCAACACCAGTACTAGCCGACCCTCAACCTCCTTGTTACATGAGAACAAAACGAAACCCCTACTTTGTTAATGCCACTGTTCAGTCCAGTAATTTCAAGATAGCAATCCACCTTGATTCCCAATAAGAAAATTTTTATCTGAAAGTAAAAAATATCTTGCCTGAAGAATCTGTACATATTCAAGTTCAAGAAACTTCATGGAATCATATTAATAAAACAAAAGTATATCTTGAACCCACCAGTGCCTAAAGAGACCAAAGGTGGGTGGAGGAAATAATCAGGATTACTGTGTAAAATAGCTGCTATTAAGGCAAATAAGAGGGGTTTTAGCTTAATCCATCAGGAAGTTTTTTTCTGAGTGTCTTTTATGTTCTCAGTACTCTCTAAACACAGGTTTGCCCTTCTGCTTACTCAAGTTCTTATATGGTAAAATGCTAACTACTCAGGTAATTATTCAGATCATTATTTCATCTATAACTTTATTTTGTGTAGACAAAGTAAAAAAATGGAGAATTGAGAATTGATTTCACTGATTCAAACAAACAAAAAATCAACATCAAAGATCTACAACTCAATGTTTAATTTTCCCTTTATGTGACACAGACAGCTGACAGTGATTTCCTAATGGTCCCAGAGTTTAAATTGTGGATTTAGCTTAAATAAGCACAAGTACCTCAGCCATAAAAATAAAAACAGAGTACAGTATTCTGCAAGTACTTTCTATGTACTACATTAGTATTCTAAAAGTCTCTATATTAGTAGGTATGAATTAGAAAAAATAATCATTTCCCACTATCCAAAATGGTTTAACCATTTACAATGTTTAGAATTTTGGCCATTAAAAATTTTTAACTCTATTGCACTTATTTTGAAACTATAGACAAAATTGGAAACATGAAATGTCAAGCTAAAAATAGAATATTGCATATTTTTTACTCACCTAGTTCCAAGTTTCCACCCCTGCAAGTGAACCAAAAACAAATCCTGGCACCTTGTCATTCCCAGAAAAGCCAGTGCATGGCACACCCTGGGTAAATTTTCTCTCTATTCTGTGGAATCGCACCAGATGGCATCAGTCCTGCATCCACAGCTGTGCCTTAAAATTGAAGTTCAGACATAGGAATCTACTTTATTAGACATTTTAGATTTCACAGGTATGATTGTGATGTCATTCTCATTCAACTTAAAATGATTATCTTTCCAAGTAGAACTGCAGATTCATTGCACTTACAAGTTTGGAAATCAGTGAAACAATCGAGATTATCCTAATAAGATTTGAAGTCTTTTTAAACAGCTGAAATTTAGAAACAACAATGAAATAAGAACAGTTGAAACAGAATACTAATATTATGTAACAATTGAATTATGGCCCATTTCCATATAATGTAAGAAATTCAACTCCGTTTCTAATGTTGCTGAAGAGTCACTAAAAACCTTATATTGAAAATAAAACACAGCAATTTTCTATAATCAAGTTACACTTATATAATGAGCAGTTATCTTAAATGTTCCTGACTTTTCAAAATGTTTTAATGCCTAGCTCATATGTACACTGTCTTCAAAAACAGACTTGGTGGAGTGATTGTCAGCACCAGGGTGTGGTGGATAGAGCAGCCAGCGTGTACAAGCCTGGCACCTAGGCCACTGTGGGTGTCAGAGCACTAGATTAAAAATGCATACAGGTAGCACAAAATTTGAGTTCAAAAGTAGTTCTAATGTGAGAGATCGATCTATGTTGGGTTCTTAAAAATGATGATTGAATAAATGAATGGAACAGGGCAGCTCATGTAGAGATGTCAAAGTTTCAAAAGCAAGATCTCTAACAAAGCAAGGGCAAAGCAGGAGGTCAACAGCAGCAAGTTCTGAGAGAACTTGTGAGAGTCCTTAATTCCCAGATTTCAGGGCCAAGTTCCAGGCAGAGATTGGGTAATAGGAATAAATATTCATTTTTGCCTGGATAAATGGGAACTTAGTAGTTAATGAATCAGATTCTGAGGAGGTTATAAAATGGCACTGGCCACAAGAGAAAAAGGCAACCACTCTTTTCGTAGGAAACGCAGTCAGTAGAACCAGCAAAGAGATTGGCTTAATACTGGGATGGCAGCAAACTACTCACCCTGAGTTCTCTATAGTCTCCTGTCTAGAAGAGTCAGGGGTGATTTAAACCTCTGGACACCAGTGGCACTGCTAGGAAGAATAAAGGATTATAAAATCAAGACAAGCAGGTGGTTAAAACAATTTGCATTCTGGTTATTTATAAAGTATGAAGGGATTGTTTTCCATCCTTGTAAACTATTATTGTTTATTAATTACTCCCACACTCATCTTCAAAGTCCACATGTACCATACAATTGTATAACTACATGTCACTGCAGAGGTGTCAACCAATTAGAGAACTACTGTGCAAAGTACAATTTAGAATCACTGCAGTGGATTCTGAGATTCAAACTGGGAATTCAAATCGAGTCTCATTATACCTCCAATAAAGAGAGGTGTGTGTATGTGTATATATATATATGTGTGTACATATATGCCTATATACATATGTGTGTATATATGCACATATATGTATATACACACATATATGCGTGTATATATGTATATACACATATGTATTTGAACTTGCTTATGACATTATATTTAAAATAAACTACTCACTTCATTAACAACAGTTCTATTCTAGGAAAGCAGGAAATTATCTGAATGTGTCAGGCCAAAACTTCCCCCATAAATATTCACACAGTGAGACCATTTTTTCTTCTCTCGAATTATTAAAATAATTGTCGTCCACTTCACTTTCATATTATCAACTTAGGCAACACTTATTGTTTCATTGTTTTTAGCCTTTCTACATGGTCTGTCTTTGTGCCTAAAATTAATAAATGTTTTCCGTGTTACAGTCACAACAGGGACAGCTTATCTTATCCTAAACATGACTGAACCCAAATCTTCCCTTACTGAAGACAAATTGCATCTGCATTACATATTTCAACTTCAAGAACCCCTGCACACTGTTTTCCAAAAGAGCATATTTATTAAAATTGCAATCACTTCTCACATCCCATTCTAATTATTATGATCCTCTACCTAGACACTGTACTAGGTTAGGAATCAGTTTGGCTCCTTGGTTCCAGTAGAAGCTCACTGGTTCTGAGTGGGAGAGAGCCCTTTATTTCATTGCACCCATTTCCTCCATCCTAAGCTCTCACTTTTTAAAGGCCCTGGGTCTTCAAAAGTTTACCCAGGGACAAAGTGAAACCAAGGGTGGTCCCTACTTACCGTCGCAGAAAACGTCCATCTCTGGTGTTTCCAGCCCGGTTACCCGGCTGTAACTGCATCCGCGGTCCTCCACACCCCAGCCCAGAGCAGCAGCTCGGCTCCAGAACTTGAGACGGCATAAACCGAGGAAAAAGCATCTGGAAGATGAAGTTATTTCCCAGACTAACATTGCCCCGAGCGTACTTAGGGCACACTGGTGAGCAGTTTACTCGTGCCCGTCAATCTTCCCGAAGATGTTCGAATCACGTAGGACAGCCTACATTCTTCCTGTCCTTTTCCCGTAGCCCTACAATGCTTAAACTGCCACCTTTCTCCAGCCCTCCATGGCAACTCCAAGGACTGTCCCAATGGCTCCCACTCTAACGCTCACCCTCCTGCTGTTTCAGAATCTAAACCTAACGCCGCGGCAATCCGCGGGCTCCTACGGGGTTGGCGTCTAGAACAGGAGTAGGGATCAAGGGGAAGAGGAGATTCCCCATAAAAAAATGGGTCCCTGAGTCCTTGCTCCTTGGCACCGCCAGTTGAATCTCATTTAGCATCTCCGAAGCACAAAGATACTTAAAGCAGTGTTTGGAATACTTCGAGTGCGCCCTGTTTCTTCCTGCCTCCTGTCCCAAAGGTTAGGATGACATTCGATTTTGTTTGGAAGCGGCTGGACTGAATTATCTGAATAATTCAGTGTTGTACCCCTTGGGTACAAGATAAATTGCAGTTGGACTGGAAGAAGAGCTTGCAGGGTTTCAAAGCCATTCTGGCTCCAAAAGCTAAACTTCTCTCTTTTCTGCATCTTTCCCCGCCCCGGAAAAGCTTAGGGTCCCTCCCTAAGAGCACAGCACCAGCCCAGACCCCAGACACCCGCCGTCCCTGACATCCCCGCGCGCCGCGAACCCCTAGCCTCCCGGAGGAGCGGAGAAACTCGCCCCTTTGCCAACCCCTCCCACCTCCAAACGGACCTGCCAGCGAGGCAGCCGAACCTGACCCTCGAACCCGGGCGGCCAGAGAATCGAGGCCGAGACCCAGCTCGGTGCCCGAACAGCTCCATGCCCTCCTGCCAGTGTCCGCGCGGCGCCGGTCACACCCCCTGCTCGTGGGAGAAACCCCAAGGCTCCCGGTGCAGCGAGAGGCGCCCGGGCTGGAGCGCCCCGGCAGTGCTGGCCACGGAGTTCTTCAGCTGCTTGATGACTACGAAGAGCAGGAGGAAAAGTAAGAAGAGCAGAAAGAAAAAGAGCGCCAGGTAGAGCAGAAAGTTGAGCTCCCACTCCATGCTGAAGGCGCCGGCTCTCAGGGGCCGTGCGCGCTCCGCACCCGTTGCCTCTGGCCTGCAAGACGCAGCCTGCCGCGTCCCACCTCCGGTCTCCCCGCGCCGGCGCTCGGGCGCCTCGCCTTGGGCAACGGCTCCGTGGTCCACCCTCGGCCTCCTCCAGCTCGGAGGAAACGCGCCAAGGAGCTGGGGTGATCCCGGCTCCCACCCTCCCGGTAGGCACGACAGCCTGTCTACGCTGAGATCCTCTCCTGAGCTCTTGGGAACGCGAGCTGATTTTTCTAGGCTCAGCCTCCCGGACGGTGTTAGGGCTGGTGTTCTGCTAATGATCTTAAGGTCTCCAGCCGCAGCGTCCAGTGGGGTCTCTTGCCCCCTCCCTTCCTAATTAATTAGCTTCATTATTTTCCCTTGTTCAGGCTTTCCCAAAGGGCAGGCGATGCCATGGCCCAGAGACCCAAAAGTATCAAAGGGGACAGTGAAGGTGGGGTCTGAAGGGCTGTGGGATGACTTAAGGGCGCCTGAGTGAATGCCAGGTCAAGCTGCCTTGCTCTTCAGAGTTGCAGGTGCACTCAGTATAGAGTGCACATTTTTGTGGGTAACAATAGGAAAAAAAATGTTAGAGAAGTATTAGATTTATTTAGAAAAGCATTAAAGAGAAAATGCATTTCAAGTTATATTGTACAAAGCCCACCAATGTTGACTTAGAGTTCAATTTCTTTGGGGGAAAACAGAAACAACACAACCATTTACTTAAAGTGCTCGCTTAAGCCCCTAACACCTCTCTGTAGTGGATTAAGATCACCCACAGCCCATATGGTGCAGCTCTGAAAGAAATCCAGTTGAACTCTTGCTGTGTAACAAATTACCCAAAAACTAAGTGGCTTAAAACAACATAAACATTGGTCATCTCTCAGTTTCTGTGGGTCAATCCTTTGGGAGCACTTAGGTGGGTGATTTTGACTTGGGGTTTCTTATGTGGTTCAGCCAGGTGTTAGCCAAGGTGGCTGTCGTCTGAAAGCTTGTCTGGAGCTGGAGAATCCACTTCCAAGGTGGCTCACTTACATGGGGGGCAAGTAGTGCCGGTTGTCGGTGGGAGGCCCCAGTTCCTTCCAATGTGGGCTTCTCCACAGGGCTGCTTGGGTGTCTGCACAACCCTCTGCTGACTTCCCCCAGAGCACAAGAGCTGAGAGCACTTCCCCCAGTGATCCAAAAGAACAAGGCAGAAGCTGCAGTGCCGTTTACGGCTGGCTTCAGAAGTCATATACCATCACTCCTGCAGTATCCTGCTGGCCACAAGGCCAGCCCTCTTCAGTGCAGGGGTCCAAGGACATGAACACCAGGGGGTAAGGATCATTGGTGGCCATCTTGGGGTCTGACTATCAAAGATGCTAACGCAATGGGTTATCATTGCCCACTCTGTGAGCCTCCAACTTTATTTCATTCTTTATTTGTGAAGATACAGGAGAGGCCCCTGGAATGAATTTGGGGAACAAGGTCTGACATACACATCCCAGATTATTTAATGCGCTGCTTATAATAAATGGCTCTCCCAGTGATGGCAGGGGGCTCAAAGAAGCAGGATGGTATGGAAAAAGCTGTGAACTGGAAGTCTCAAGGACCCAATTCTAGTCTCAGCTACACGTGTCAGTGGTCACTTCAGCTCTCTGACTCTCCGTCCCCTCACCTGTAACACACCTTGCTTACCTTTTCCTTGGATTTGTTGTGAGGATCAAAAATGAATGGGATGTTGAGTAAGAATGTGTTTTCCTAAGTAAATGCCAGGCACTATTATTATTCTTTTACTGAGGGTCCCCAGTGTTATAGACTGCTGTGCAAAATTCCCAGGTCCTAGGCCTCTCCACCAAACATCCTACTGTGTAAGGAATCTCTCAATCTCTCTCTCAATAACATTATTGATCCACCTCATGGGCAGTGGTATGCTGGAACTGGCTCAAAGTTTTTCTCTCAAAAATTCTGCAAGCCATTTGCTAAATACAGCTATGATTAAAAATTAAATCGTATAAACTTACAATTAAATTATGTTAACAAAGGTAATAAATACTCAAAACTCATCTCTTCCTCATTGTCTCACCACATTTTACTATCATCTATGCACTTGAGATTATTTACATCTGTTGTAGCTGTATGGCTGAAATGTTATACAGTAGTATGTTACTGTGTATTTCCAACGGTGCTCAGATGTCATGTAGTATCATGAAATTGGCCACAGTAGGGGTATTTGCCCTGTGGAAATGTACAAGTGCTACAAATCATGGCCAGAGAGCCAGTTGTTAAACACATACCAGCATATCACTGCTCACAGAGTTACTGAGGAAAATTTGAAGTCTTACACAAGTTAAAGCAGAGATCTGTGATTTTTCTGACTACCCAGAATCTATACACCTCCACTCTAGGCACCACATATTCCTACCGGTAGAATTTTCCATTGTATGTAATCTTGGCAAGAGGACAGATCCCAGTGCCTGCTTTCCATTGCCACCTCCCGTTATGGAAACCAAGGGGGTCAGAGATATCTTTTACCCACTCCTGATACAGTGCAGGGAGGAGGGTGGGAAGAGCCATGCCAGATGCATCCGGGTAGCAGAGGAGCTCCCATGCCAGACCAGTCCCCAGAGTGATGAGCAAGCAGTCGCTCTTGCTGCTGCTTCCGTGGCATCCTTGACTCCTGCCCTTTTCCCAAACTGCCTCTTTTCTATTCTGTGAACTTCCCCTGGCTTTCCAGTAAATCTCCTTATTGCAGCAAAGCATGGTGGTTAACAGCAGCTTGCAGATGAGAATACTGCCTGATAGAGAAAGCATGACTTACTTTGCATATGTTAAGTGCTCGTAATCAACAAGGTGTTTGGTAGAAAAGGCATATGCCACTTGGCACATTGCCATCCAGATATCCAAGCCATTCAAGGATGGACACTGAAGCACAGAGAGGTTAAGTGACCTGCCCAAGACCACACAGCTAGCAAGTGGCAGCTTGCATTCTCAACCCTTATGATATATTACTTCACAGAGGAAAGTGCTCTTTTCTTACGCATGACTGTCAAATTAATGACATTTTTTTTTCTTTTGAGCATCAAACTTGAAAGAAACAAATTTCAAGAGACACATACCTTCTACTTATGTGCATCTCGGCTCCTTCCTTTAAAACCTTGAAGGTCAAAGCTTCAAATGAGACAGTGTATCCCTGCAGAACGCAGGAGAAAGAGGCCAAGAAATGAGGATTTTATGTCACCAAACTCAAACCCATTTCAGCCTGCCTAACCATAACTATTTAGATTATCCATTTATCTGAGCAGCTTAAATGGATTTATAAATATTAACTAATAAATCTTCATATTCACTCTAAATAGAGTTTGTACTTAAAATAATATTGCTGCCACAAAAATAACTTATTACATTTATTAGATGCTCCCAATGCTTTTTGCCTCTGGTCATTTTTATATATCTCATAAGATGGTCTGAATTTCAGTTTATATTATCACATATGACTCCATAGGAATAAGACACCACCTTTCTCAGTCTAAATATGCATACTACATGGAAATCCATGTGAAGAAAATCCAAGAATTTTAAAAGCCAGAAAGGACACTCGCTGTAGGTAAGAGTGCTACAGTTCCATTATCTAAAAAGAAAGCCGTGGTGCACACATTGGTAAGGTGAAGGGAGGCTGTGTCACTGCAGTCCTATACCACTGCCCATAGAGTGGACCCCACTTGTACTTTCACTTAACACAGAAAGCCTCATCCACCACTCAGAGGCAGACTTCCCACTCCTCAGTCCCCTTCTCACGAGTCTCAGAACACCTGCTCCTTGCCCCAGCATGTGGACATCCATGGTGTGTAGCAGGATAGGGCTCTCCTTCCCTTTGCCTGCTTTGTCCTCCCACCCTCACCTCTAAAACGGAGGGGAGTCTTTTATCATAACAAGCATCAAAGCTATCTATGGGAAGTGATTAATAGTAGCAGTAGAAGAGGTTGTCCTGTGAGTGTGCTTCTCTAAAGAGCCCAGAGCCCCAAGAAGACACTCAGGAAGGACTAAAAATCTGCCAAGATCCCAGGATGGAACCTACCTGTTGGGGGTACCTGCTAGTTGGAAGCAGCTTCCCCAACACAAGGGCAGGGATAAGAGTAGGAGACTAGAGAAAAAAGAGATTTCCAGGTACCTTCCTGAGGCTGATTCAATTTGGCCTGAAATGAATCCAAAAGAAATGAGAAAAAGACTTTGTACCATGCTCTGGCCTCAAAATGTGTTACTGACCATGATTAGTAACACTGGGTCCTTAAGTAACTGTATACCTTTCCAGATACTGTGGACCATACAAATTGGGTTACAGGTTTCTGCTTAGATGGGGTGTCTCTTAAAGTACCCATGCATGTGCTGGGGATGAGGTCCATACTCTATGGAAGTTTCCCGGCCCTAAGAAGCTATGCTGTAGCTAGTCAGGGCTTGAATCAGTCCTAGTGATCCTGGCAACCCTTAATGGCTCCAAAATACCCATGTTCCTTTGACACCTCTTCTCCCTTGCTCCTGCTTCAAGTACAGATATAACACCATGTTCATTTCTAGGAGATAAAAACTGGGCTTCCTTGGAATTGCCTCTGATTTATATATTTTATCACCCCTAAAACCCTCAAGATCAGAATTAGAAAATCTATGAGAATGTTCACTACTGTAGGAGAGAAAAGTGAGTTGTTCTACCTCAGGGAGTCATCTAAAGTTAATCAACAGTTATTGTAACATTCCAACAATAGGGTTTGCTCTCCACACCCTCCCCTCTTTCCCCATCCCATCCCCAAAAGCCCCCTAACTTGGGCAGTTATGCAATGCTTAGAAAATGAGATATGCTTCAGGAAATAAGTAAAATGCATGTGATAAGCTGCTTAAATCTGATGAAACATTTAGAAATACCAGTGAGTCAGAAGGAGGGAAGGAAGGAAGGATGGAAGGGAAGGAAGGAACTCTAAGGAAGAAATCTATTTGAGGGGTATGTGGGAGATCATCCTATGTGGGTAGCCTTTGAAATCCAGAATTCGCCACTAAGAACAATTCTATGGAGACAACACAACCACCACCGTAATTCTAGACGCTTCCCTTAGCTTCAAATGTCTTAAAACACAACAGAAGATACCCAAGTCTGTCCAATATTAAAAAAGAAAAATGTTAAGTGACAGATGTGGTAATGGCCAAACACTACTTCTTTAACTTAGACTCTTTCCAGTAAGTTGGCAGGAACATTGGAGAAAGTCGATGTGACTGTGGCTGACCCCAGACTTGATCAATATTATGCTATGTAGCAAAATAAAAAGTCTGAGCACAATAGAGATCAATACATCCTTTGTTCAGCACAACTTTAATAATGACAGTGGTGAAACTGTCACCACTAAAGGAAGGTCTGCAAAGCTTCTGTGTCAGCTGATAATGATCAGAGCTGTGGGCTTGCAGAAGCATGGACACACACACGAGGCTGAAACTGGACTGCCCCAAGAGAAAAAGGAATTAGAAAAAAGTAGAATTTTCTGTCACGCATGCTCCCTTAGTGAAATGACAACTTGTGAGCTCTAATGACACAACTAGGGCCTGCATTTCCAGATCTAGGGATCCAAGCTGGCCTCCATGCACACGCAGACACTGTAGTTCAGACTGGCAATGAACAGACTTGGGTCCCAGTTCAGTATACTTGACCCTATACTATACCGTACAGTGCTGTATTTCGAGTCCAATGGACTTGGACACATATCTTGGCTTCATTTCTTGCTAGATGGGGGACCTTGGACACCACTGGTTGCCTACCAAGCACCTCATCCCTCTTTCTTCCTTGTCAATAGAATTCTGACTCTAGTCAGGTATCTGCCTCTTTCCCATGTAACCCATTCAGCTTAAGGGGAATCTCTTTTGGGGAAGTGGGTCCCTGTTGATCTAAAAGTCATTTAGAGAATGTGACAATTTTTTTTTGTACAGGAGGGGGCATATGACCTAAATTGACATAATCTAATTGAAGAAGTGGATTATTAGTCAGTGTCCAAAAAAGAAAACAGAACCACTGTAGGTATTTAAAATAGGGAAATTTAATACCGGGAATTGGTTACAAGGCTATTGAATGGGTAGGAGGAGGAAAAGGAGAAGGTAAAGTAGCACAAGATTATAGCCCCATGGGCTAGAGGAGCAAAAGGGAAAGTAGAATTACATAGAGCACATGATCACTGTTGCCATAATTTACATCCAAGACTTCTCCTGGAAATTGCAAGCCTTCAATAGACTCCAGAATTCCAAAATATTGTATCAGACAGATTCTGCTTGTACAACTGTTGTCTAGGTGGGGAGACAGATTCCTACTGCTTTCTAATCCACCACCTTCCCAGAATCCTTCTCTTTTTATTTTTAATTGTGGTGAAAGATGAGAGTTACCATCTTAACCATTTAAGTGTACAGTCAGTGATATTAAATACACTCATAATGTTGTGCAACCATCTCCACCATCAATCTCTAGAACTCTTTCATCTTGCAAAATTAAAACTCTGTACCCATTAAAAAGTGACTCCCCATTTCCCTTTCCCCACAGCTCCTGGCAACCACCATTCTACTTTCTGACTCTCTGAAATTGACTCCTCTAGGTAACTTATGTAAGTGGAATCATACAGTATTTGTCCTTTTGTGACTGGCTTATTTCACTTACATAATTTCCTCAAGGTTCATCCCTACTACAACATGTGTCAGAATTTCCTTTCTTTGTAAATGAATAGTATTCTGTAATGGTTAATTTCATGTATTAACTTTACCAGGCCACAGGGTGTCCAGACGTCTGGTCAGACATTATTCTGGGTGTATCTGTGAAGATGTTTCCGATGAGATTCACATTTGAATCAGTACACTGAGAAAAGCAGGTGGCCCTCCCTCGTGTGGGTGGGACCAATCCAATCAGTTGGAAGACTGAAAAAAGGCTGACCCTCCCACAAGTAAGAGGCCGGAATGCCTTCAAGCTGGGACATCAGTTTTTTTCCCTGCCTTCAGCCTTGAACTGAAACTGGGTCTCCTTTGTCCTTGAGCTGCTGCTTTTCAAACTGGAACTACACCTTCAGCTCTTCTGGGTTTCCAGCTCACTGACTGCGGACATTGGAACTTCTCAGCCACCATAATTACACGAGCCAATTCATTATAACAAATTATCACATCTATCAAAAAAATTGTATGTATCTATATCTAGCTCAAAGTCCTATTTGTTCTGTTTCTCTGGAGATCCTTGACTAATAATACATATGCCATTGTATGTATGTACCACTCTTATAAATATGTTTTATTTTGAGCAAAAAAAAGCTATATCATATGATCTAAAACATTTAAATAATCTACTTTGACTATAGGTTATAGGAAGGCATATACATATGCCTCCTGAAGAACTTTTTAGCCAATCCAATATTTCCTGAGGAGTTTAAATATTTTTAATGCAACAAGTCACACTGCCATTTAGTTTATGTGAAAAATATTTCTCCTCAGGGTTTTCTATATTCAGAGAGGCCAATTCCACAGTGGTTAGGGTACAGGCCTGGTATTATTGCCTCTGTGATATGTCATATTAGCAGGCCCGTTGTCATAAATATGGGTTGGAATCTACAACAGAAACTCTTGGTGAGAGACTAATGCCCCCACTAGGAAATATACCTGGATATTCCTTTTGTAACCATCACCATAAACCAGCCAACAAATGACTGCTTAACCAAGCCTCCCTCTGGCTTTTGCACCAGCTGTGAATCAATCCAAGGAATCTTCTAACCCTCGCCATGGAAATCGTTACTGCAGACTGGAGGCTGCTGGCTTGGGACAGGCAAAGCCTCTGTATCGCTTCACTCATACATGCTTTCTTTTAACTTAAGGGATCTGAGTACCTAAACACCAAGATGATTGGCATCCTGGAGACAGCAACATTTAAAGCACCTTTTCAAGAATTCAGAAGTTATGGATTATAACTTCAGCAATATAGAGATCGTCCTATCATTCTCTATGACCTGTGAAACACTGTAAAAAGAGAATGTTCAGGGTGTGTGTGAATCTGGTGGTACTAGAATATTAATACCGTCATGAGGTTTTCTTTTGCTCTGCTGCAGATACCGTTGGTTGAGCTAAGTGACGCAGTTACCCGATAATGAAAACGAAGATTTGTGACATCTGATGAAAACGCATATTCCTGTCAGCTGTGGCACACCTGGCTCTTCTGTGTGCCCTTCCTAATCATGATCTCTTCATGTGGTGTATGGCTGAGCTGGTGGGCTCTGATTGTCACTAGACACCACCAAGAATTTTACTTCTCCACCCACCCCAGCGGGTGGTTGAGCTGTTTCTCACCTATGAGGAGAGACGGATACACAACTCATTACACAAAACTCAGCACCTGCTACCAACATATTTTTTGGTTCTTCGTATTTTCATCTATCTTGTGTATTTCGTTGGATGAAAAATAAAGTCTGTTGCAAGAAGAAAACAGCCATTTATCGGTTTCATCGTTTGGCTGATGCCTTAGTCATACTTGCCAGTATGATTTTTCCTCCTCCTTTTCCACATTTCTTCAGCTTTTCTGTTGTTGTGGAAAGAACACTGGTGGGAAACAAAAGGCCTGGGGTCTAACCATCCCATGCTAGCATAGCCATGTAACACTGGGCATGTCTTTCACTTCTCTATGCTTCTGCTTCCTAAATTAGGGGATTGAACATAATTATCTCCATGTCCCTTCTGGCTGCAAAATTCAAATGACTTATCATTTTTACTGCCAAAACCAGGGAGTGGTAGAAGAGTGAGATTATCTGGGTGAATTGCTCCCAGCTGCCACGATGATGGGGTAGGCTTGGAACCCAAAGCGCCTTCTTTCAGGAAAGCAGTTTCCTCTGGGAAGGGGCCTCTGACACATTAACAGAAGGGGTTAGTGAACCACTGCTCACCACCCGCATGACATTTTTCTTTTTAACTTTAAGGAAGCAGGGTTTTTCACATGTAACCAACATATCAGTGGCTCCTGAAAGCAACCACTTTTTCACTATGTGCAAATCATGAAGCAGGACTCAGTACAACATGGATGCCTTCAAAAGAGAAAATCACGCTACAGAGCATCACTGAACAACACAGAACTTACTGAAGGAAGAATTTAGACCACAGAGCTAACAAATATGCACTGGATGTTTCTGTTGCTCCCAAAGGCCTGGTTGGCTGTTTGGGCAACTTAAGCTGTGCAATCCTTTTAACCCTTTCTTCCCCAAAGTTATTATTTTCCCTCCTTTGCTTTCTTTGTTAGGCAGGAACCCTGAGCGCCAACCTGAGCTAGCTTCTACCTGTAGGTTCATCAGATTCTCTTTTAAATGAAATTTCTGCCCACAGGAATTCTCCTATCAGTTGCCAAGAAGATATTTCCCCCTGAGTATTACACATAACTCTTTTTTTTTACGTTATTTAGATTTATTATTTGTTCACATTTTCTTTACATCAGAATATTATTAAGAGTTTTTTTACATTTTCAATTGAAAGTGTAAAAAAGCCCAAAATTAAGATTCATCATATTTGCTTAACTTTTATCACTAGCAATTTGATTATTAGCAATTGTCCATTCCTGGATCTTCTCTAATTTTTTTTTTATTGGAGTTAGAATTGCTTTACAATGTTGTGTTAGTTTCTGCTGTAGAACAAAGTGAATCAGCTGTATGTATACATATATCCCCATATCCCCTCCCTCTTGAGTCTCCCTCCCACCCGCCCCCATCCCACCCCTCTAGGTCATCACAGAACACCAAGCTGATCTCCCTGTGCTATACAGCAGCTTCCCACTAGTTATCTATTTTACACATGGTAATGTATATATGTCCATGCTACTCTGTCAATTCATCCCATCCTCCCCTTCCCCTGCCCCATGTCCACAAGACCGTTCTCTACATCTGCGTCTCTTTTCCTGCCCTACAAATAGATTCATCAGTACCACTTTTCTTGCCATAAAAAGGAATGAAATTGGGTCACTCGTAGTGATGTGGGTGAACCTAGAGTCTGTTATACAGAGTGAAGTAAGTCAGAAAAAGAAAAACAAATATCGTATATTAACGCATATATATATGGAATCTAGAAAAATGGTACACATAACTCTTCAACCTCTCTGATCAAGCCCAAATCATTTCCAAATAAGAAAGAATGTGAGGGAAAGACTACTGTGTTAAGAAGACCTCCCAGGTAGGCTGCTGAGGACATGACTTCATGCTAATGCAATTGCAGGCACTGCTTTTTATTCTCTTTTAGATTAGAGTGAGTAAAACTCCATTGTACAGGCTTACAAATGAAGCTTTCCAAATCCCCAGCACCCTAAGAAAAAGGCTTTATTAGTTTTTATCCAATTTTGAACAAAAATTGAGCTCATCTTAAAGATTATTTAGTACTAAAGAGTACTGAGTGTTTTTATCAAGCAGTTGCCAGTCCATTATTTTATATTGTGTTTAACATCACCATAATCATTTTATGACAGTATTATAAAGCTAGTATATTTGGTGCGCTAGTTGGTATTCCTGCTTTTCTAGCGAGGTTTACTCTGCCACGGAAATAATGGGACAACATTTGCTCTCAACATCAGCACAAGCAGCGTATTAATTTAAAGGACAATTGTTTGCCCATCAAACTATTGATGATCATGTTTGTAAAACATTTCATGCATGATGGCAGTGTGTTTCTAAAACTAGTCTACACACTGTGATTTTTTTTTAAACACCATGAAATTAAATTGTGAAATAAGTCTTGCAAAGATGTCAAAATTTCACTCTCCAGTTACTGGAATATATAAGGGATAAAATAATCCTGTGTTTTGTAGGTGAACTATTGAATGAGAAACACTCTTTTTCCAAAGCTTTTCTAAAGGAAAGTAAAGGCACAAGCTGTTTAAACTTATTGCTGTAGATACAACTTTGTCAAAATGTAATACTAATCTGTATATCTAGCATGTTTTAAAAGCACACAGAATTGAGCGTTGCTTCATTGTAGAGTACGGTGATTAAGTCCCTGGGTCCTAGAGCCAGGCTGCTTGAATTAAGAAGTCTTCACTTCCCTGACCAGCATGTGACCTCAACTTTGTGACTTAATTGACTCATCTGTAAAATGGAGGTATAAAACCATATCCTCAACATTGGGTTGTGGTGAAAATTAAATGTACTAATACATATAAAGAGCTTAGAACATTGCCCGAACATGGTAAGTGCCCAATAAAAGTTAACTCTCATTCTCATTATTATTTCACAAGTCAGGATGTTAACACCGCAGTGATAGTGCCAATCTGTGATAACATAAACCATCTGTAGAATTCATTGCCTACCTCACTAATCACACCTACCACTCTCCAGATCATGTTTCTGCTATTACATTTATAGTTGTTTTCTATTTTTTATACAGTGCCTTTTATTTTTTTACTTTTTTGAATTTTATTTTATTTATTTATTTAGAAGGTTCTTATTAGTTATCCATTTTATACATATTAGTGTATATATGTCAATCCCAATCTCCCAATTCATCCCACCACCACCAGCCCCCCGCCACTTTCCCCCCTTGGTGTCCATACGTTTGTTCTCTACATCTGTGTCTCTATTTCTGCCCTGCAAACAGGTTCATCTGTACCATTTTTCTAGGTATAGTTTTTTTCTAATGTTTAAATTTTTGATACATCTAGAATTTAATTTTTGGTGAGGTGTGATTCTACCCTTTTTTTCCATATGACTACCCTGTTTTCCCCAAACCATTTGTTCAATGAATAACCCATTTTTCCTACTACATTTCTGTATCTATTCACTCTCCTACAACCTTAGACCAAATCTTCAAACTAGGTTTCAATTATGCCTGAGGGTACATGAAGACTTTCTAAAGGGCACATAAGCATGGTTAGTTTTATGCTTATGTACAGATCTTCAACTTCCATGTACTTTTTCCTAAAATCATTTGCCTACGAAGATGCCAGTCACCAAGGGTCTCTCTCTTTCTCTCCCTCTATTTTTTAAAAATAGACTATTTTTTAGAGCAGTTTCCGATACACAGAAAAACTGAGTAGAAAGTACTGTTCCATACACCCTCTACCTCTACACACGTGCAGCCTGCCCCACTATCAACATCCTCCACAAGAGTGCTACCTTTGTTTTTTTGGTTTTATATTTATTTATTTATTTGGTTGTGCTGGGTCTTAGCTGCGGCAGGCAGGCTTCTTAGTTGTGGCATGTGAACTCTTAGTTGCGACATGTGGGATCTAGTTCCCTGACCAGGGATCGAACCCGGGCCCCCTGCATTGGGAGCGCAGAGTCTTCTCCACTGCGCCACCAGGGAAGTCCCAGAGTGCTACCTTTGTTACAACTGATGAATCTGCAGTGACATATTATCACCCAAAAGTCCATAGTTTACATTAGAGTTCACTCTTGGTGGTATACATTCTATGGATTTTGACCAAAGTATAATGACATGTATCCACCATTATAATATCATACAGAATAGTTTCACTGCCCTAAAAATCCTCTGTGCTCTGCCTGTCTATTCCTCTCTCTCCCACTTATTCCCTGGCAACCACTGATCTTTTTACTGTCTCCACAGTTTTGCCTTCTCCAGAATGTCATATAGTTGGAATCATACAGCATGTAGCCTTTTCAGATGGGCTTCTTTCACTTATCAATATGTCAAGGGTCTCTTCTCATACTCTTCTTTCCAAATTTCCTCCCATTTTAGCAAGAAAATCATATCTCTTACCTAGTCTTAATCTTAATACTGTACTTTGCCAAATGAATAATCCTTTAAACAATTCCCTTCATCAAGGCACCATAACATATCCTCCCCCACCATCTCATTAAGAGATACATTTCCAATAAATTTTACTTCTTCGGTGACAAGAAACATACCCTCATCTGCTGAAAGGCTTCAGTGGCTCTGTCTCCCTGCCACATCAGGCAGCCTAGCAACGGGCCAGCTCAAAAACATGGTGAGGCAGCTTCTTGCTGATACCAGCCTCACTAAGCTCCAACTGCTACTCTTTTCTAAGAAAGTCATCCCACCTCTAGGAAGCCGCTGTTGTTACATAGTTAAACAAGTGCTTCCTGTCTCTTCTCAATGCCCTAGGTTTACATAAGTGAGCTCCTAGGCCTAACCACCTCTCACGGGAGGAGAGCTTGGGAAATCCTGTGTGCTCTTCTGCTGACTCTTAGATGTAAGACTTTCCATTAAGCCTTGCCTTATGCCCTCTCTGTGTATTGTTTGGGGGTATTAGTGCCAACCAGTAGTCATATAATAATTGTTTATCAGAATTCATAATTTATGATGTTCTAATCAAATGCATATTACTGGTATTTATAATAAGTCAACCCAAAAGAAATTGTTTTACACATATGTTCATAGGATATATATTTGAGGTGAAGAAGCGTGACAAGAATGCCAATAAAGGTGTTCGACATAAAAGCCTATTACATTAGGATAAAAATCTACGGGAGAAGTGGAACAGAAATGGAAGCTGGAGAAAAAGAGACAATATGAAATTTCTGACAGAGAGGAGCTTGTTTATTAGTTTTGAATGGCTGGCAATGGGTTCAAATCACTGTGGTGCTTTTATTTCTACTGAAGAGTGATAGCTTTATTTTAAAATATAGATATTTGCAGCATGCCATAAACAACATCCTTCACTACTACTTAAATTTATAATGAAAAATTTTAATATCAATTTAAAATGTTTTAGGGGAATAGAGTTTTTCAAGAAGCTTTTAGGGGGACTGTAATCAAAAATATCCTAGGGCTTCCCTGGTGGCGCAGTGGTTGAGAGTCTGCCTACCGATGCAGGGGACGCGGATTCAGGCCAGGAAGATCCCACATGCCGCGGAGCGGCTGGGCCCGTGAGCCATGGCCACTGAGCCTGTGCGTCCGGAGCCTGTGTGGAAAATAAAGAAACCTAGACTGCTTATTTTCTTACATCCCGACCCTGTCCTCCTCCATCCTCACACTCAGTTGGGATTATTCAGGTGCTTCAAGGGGTGTGCGTGTGTGCATGTGTGTTTAGGGGTGCCAGGTACAAAGGTTCTGTAATTTGAGCCCAACTATCCTAAGAGTTGCTCAGTAAATGTTTCTTGAGATCAACTGAATTGAAAATAAGATATTAATAATTTAAAACAAAGGCAAAATAGGATACAAAGATAAGATTCTTTCTCTGTCTCTGCTTTCATAAATTTTCTGTGATAGTGGATTACAGGTGGTCTGCACTCCAGAGAACACAGTCCTTGGCTTTATCCTGCCAAATATTCTTTTCTTTTCTAATCAGCAACTTTTATGAAGGCTTAGAACCTTGCTGCTTGAAGTGTTTTCTGTGGATCAGCAGTGTTGGCATCACCTGGGAGCTTTTTAGAAATTAAGACACCCAGGCCTGACTCCAGGCTTTTGAATCAGAAGCAGCAGTTTAACAATATCACCAGGTGATTCTTATGCATATTAAAGTTTGAGAAACACTAGACTGGCAGCCCGCAGTCGTCTAGTTAACTCATGGGTGACAGCCACACCTAGTGAGGCTCCAGTTCTAAATGTACCTCAATGTATTCTTGGCTGTTCCATGACTACCATCATCATTAACCATACTAATGATATATACCGATAAGCCAATTAACAGGGCACTTCTGCATACATTATCTAATTTGATCCCAACTACATTCTTCAATTTAGAACAAAGTACTTTCTGCAAAGTGCACAAATTTAATTCCAACAACGTGAAGAGACAAGTAGAGTTTCCTGAATTGTTTTCAAAGATGAACACACTCTTAAGTCCAGAGAGTCATTTGGAATTATTTTCAGATTTAATAATGTCAATACTCTTCACTCAAATATATTTTGTTGTTATATTCCAGAAAATTTTAGGAAAAAAACATAATAAAGTAGTGATTTAGAGTGGGTTGGCTTTACTGTTATATCATAAAAATCTAGGTCTGGTAAGCTGGGATGAAGTGAGAGAGTGGCATGGACATATATACACTACCAAATGTAAAACAGATAGCTAGTGGGAAGCAGCCGCATAGCACAGGGAGATCAGCTCGGTGCTTTGTGACCACCTAGAGGGGTGGGATAGGGAGGGTGGGAGGGAGATATGGGGATGTATGTATATGTATAGCTGATTCACTTTGTTATACAGCAGAAACTAACACACCATCATAAAGCAATTATAATCCAATAAAGATGTTAAAAAAAAAATCTAGGTCTGGAAAGCATGTTAATAAAACTATGTTGAGAGAGGTCAAACAGCTTGTCCAAGAGAGATTCACAATCAAAAACACCTAAGAGGCAACTAATAAATCAACAAAAGGATTTTAAAGGTCTAATTGCACATGTACTGTCTCAGGTACTAAGTAAAGAAATAAAAACACTTGGTATTAACACTATATATCTGTATCATCCACACTTCAACCCTTATGCATTAGATAGGATACCAAATCATAAAACAATCACCACCACCTTTAAGGAAATTTTTTTTTCTGCATAAGAAGAGACTAAATTCAGAGATTAAAAAAAGTAGAAAACAATCACAGGGCAGAATATGGAAAAGAGCTTTATAATTTAATATTGTATGTATCAAAGTGATATAAACAAGCAGACTGAGGTGGGATTAGTAAGATAAAATGGTGATCAACACTTATTTCAAGGTTTTCTAGTTGATTTCTTTTGAACCCATTGCTTGTTACTAGGCTGCCAAGAAGGAAGGTCTGCAGGTGGGTGGGATGAACAAAAAGGCAGAAGGATCAAACATGCACCAAGGAGTGGTGGGAAATGAGCCATGGGGAAGATGTCTGCAGAGACAGGAGGCAGTTCTACGTGGAAGGTCAAGATCTGTATTAAGTGCACCACAGATAAGAAATCAATAGACCAAATACTAATATTTCATCCCTCCTACCAGGAGGTCACTCACTCATATTTAGACATGTTATTTTCAAGGGGTTATATCTGGTAAATTGGACTCCTTAGTCTGCTTTGGCAAGCCTGGTGGATTTCTGGGGTTCTAACATTGTGTCTCCTTGTAACGCAAGAAGCCCTCTTCTGGGCCAGAAATCACAAAAGAGCCTTGCAGTTCTAATGGGTTACTTCTTGTGTCAAGACTGCGCTGTCATAGACATGCTAGGAGCCCTGTACATGTCTCTAAACTTCTTGTGTGGAGTCAGAGTGAGTCCATGAACAAAACCCATCTTGGCTTCATTGGAAGTTCATCACTGAGTATCAGGTCCTCACACACAACAACCTTACCTTATATATGTAACTCACTTAACACAGATTGTGACCCCTCACCTCCCCACAGACACACATAAAATAGCCACTAACATGCCACATCTCTGAGGGCATCTTCTCCATTGCTTAGTTCCCACCCCTCCTTGGAAACTGGCTTGTGTTCTTTCCTCTGCCTCTTTGTTCTAACCACCCACCCACAGTCGTCCTCTTCTGGCAGCTCGAAAGGACCTGGCACTCTTGATGTAACTACCGACGGCACTCTGCTTCACCAGATCGGGTTCTGACACCATGCTCTGCTGCCAAGGGCCCTGCCTCCCTCCAGCTGTTCCCTTATTTTTTCCTCAGCAGTGTGACGCCCACAGGAAGGAGTGGGGGAGAACTCAACCCGCAGCAGCCCTGCTTCTATTCCTGGGCTCTGCTGAAAGCTCTTAAGTACCCGACACAACTATGAGTTACTGAGCATAGGGCTTTTACAGAGTTTGGGCTAATCAAATGAGCACAGTTTGCTTTGTACTTTGGGACAGAATGAATCTTGTTAATTGGTGTCACAGAGTCTTGAGCCAAAATAGACATCATAGCCTGAGGGGAGTGGTCACAGTGTGGAGCCACCTACTTTCGGTCCACAGGACTACTTTTTAAGAGTTCAGGTGCTTCCATGTCCTGGCTATTGTACATAGGGCTGCAATGAACATTTTGGTACATGACTCTGTTGTACAGAGTGAAGTAAGTCAGAAGAGAAAAACAAATACCGTATGCTAACACATATATATGGAATCTAAAAAAAAACAAAAAAATGGTCACGAAGAACTTAGGGGCAAGATGGAAATAAAGACACAGACCTACTAGAGAATGCACTTGAGGACATGGGGAGGGGCAAGGGTAAGCTGGGACAAAGTGAGAGAGTGGCATGGACATATATACACTACCAAACGTAAAATAGCTAGCTAGCGGGAAGCAGCTGCATAGCACAGGGAGATCAGCTAGGTGCTTTGTGACCACAGAGGGGTGGGATAGGGAGGGTGGGAGGGAAGGAGATGCAAGAGGGAAGAGATCTGGGGATATATGTATATGTATAACTGATTCACTTTGTTATAAAGCAGAAACTAATACACCATTGTAAAGCAATTATACTCCAGTAAAGATGCTAAAAAAATAATAATAAAAAAATAAAGAAACTTTAGAAAAAAAAAAAAAAGAGTTCAGGTGGATGTGAGCTAGACACTGGAGCCTGCCCAGGCAGAAGTTGTTACTCAGACCTTGTACTTGTCCCTGACTTTTATCTATGGCACACACACAGCATCTGTCAAATTAGGGGGAAAATATCCCACCACTCTAACACGTTCACAGGCTTAAGTCTTTATATAATTCTTTCCAGTGCTTATTGCTATGGATTTATTTTCACACAAAGTTAATCAACTAGCTTGTAGTTCCTTCAGGGTAAAGTTGAAAGTATTGCCATCTAAAACCACTTCATGAAAATATACACCAATCCCATTCTCTGTGAAAAGCAGAGTTTCAAACTGCCTTCTCAAAACCTGATTATCAAAATATTGACTAATCTCTTGTAGAAAAATAGAATGCACTGAGAAGCTTGTGAAATACATTTTGGATGGCTAAATATGTTGTGGGGTTTTTTGAATTCTGTAAAATTTCCCAATTCTGAACAAATTTCTTTATACATCTTAAAGCAATAGCCTGGCTGAATGGTGCTTGGTGCTTTGCATCACCTCAACTGGCTTTGGTATCCTCCATATTATTGTTTATGATGAAAACACCATCTGTCCTTGAGAAGGTTTTGAAACTATTTTGAAGGAGGGTAGTTTCATTGAAATTTTACTTAATTTATACAATATTGGCAAAGGTTCTGGAAAATACTCTTAACAGTTGCCTCATAACAAGGACATAAGGCTATTTAAAATAAAATGACATTTTCTAATTTAAAGAATATATTTGTTTATTAAGTCTATCATAATCATGTTGGTGGTACTTTTACGCAAAATATGGTTAATAATCTATCTTGTTAGACATAGTGAACACTCACACTACCAAAGAGGAGAAAGCCTCAGATTAATAGATGTCTGACTTTTGGCAAGTTACCTTATTTATCTAAGCATCAAAATCCTCATCTACTTAACGTAGTTGGGAAATTCAAGGCATGGAGTTGCTTTGAACAGTGCCTGGAGCACAGTGGGAATGCAAAGGTAACTGAAGATTACTTTTCCCAGGCAGCACAATGGCTGCCAGTAAATATGCTTCCACCTCCATCCTATTCTTGCTCTTCTCTCATTTATATAGCATTTACTAAGTACCTGCCATGTCTCAGGCTTAGGTGCTAAGGATAGAAAAGTGAACGAAACAGACCCTTCAGATGGAGCTGAGTAAGAGACACAGCCAGGTAAACAGACCACTTTAAATGTATGCCTTGGAGGAGACCTTCAAGATGGCTGGGGAGTGAGACGTGGAGATCGCCTTCCTCCCCACAAATACATCAGAAATATATCTACATGTGGAACAACTCCTACAGAACACCTACTGAACGCTGGCAGAAGACCTCAGACCTCCCAAAAGGCAAGAAACTCCCCACGTACCTGCGTAGGGCAAAAGAAAAAAGAATAAACAGAGACAAAAGGATAGGGACGGGACCTGCACCTCTGGGAGGAGGAAAAGTTTCCACACACTAGGAAGCCCTTCACTGGCAGAGACAGGGGTGGCGGAGGGGGGGAGCTTCGGAGCCACGGAGGTGAGCACAGCAACAGTGGTGCGGAGGGCAAAGCGGAGAGATTCCCGCACAGAGGATCGGTGCCGACCAGCGCTCACCAGTCCGAGAGGCTTGTCTGCTCACCCGCCGGGGCGGGCGGAGGTTGGGAGCTGAGGCTCGGGCTTCGGTCGGATCCCAGGGAGAGGACTGGGGTTGGCGGCGTGAACACAGCCTGAAGGGGGCTAGTGCGCCACAGCTAGCCGGGAGGGAGTCCGGGGAAAAGTCTGGAGCTGCCAAAGAGGCAAGAGACCATCGTTTCAGGGTGCACGAGGAGAGGGGATTCAGAACACCGCCTAAACGAGCTCCAGAGACGGGTGCGAGCCACGGCTATCAGCGCGGACCCCAGAGACGGGCATGAGATGCTAAGCCTGCTGCTGCCACCACTAAGAAGCCTGTGTGCAAGCACCTCACCTACCGGGAGCCTGTGCAGCCCGCCACTGCCAGGGTCCCGTGATCCAGGTACAACTTCCCCGGGAGAACACATGGCATGCCTCAGGCTGGTGCAACGTCATGCCAGCCTCTGACGCCGCAGGCTCGACCCGCATCCGTACCCCTCCCTCCCCCCGGCCTGAGTGAGCCAGAGCCCCCGAATCAGCTGCTCCTTTAACCCCATCCTGTCTGAGTGGGAACAGATGATCTCAGGTGACCTACACGCAGAGGCGGGTCCAGATTCAAAGCTGAACCCCAGGAGCTGTGCGAACAAAGAAGAGAAAGGGAAATCTCTCCCAGCAGCCTCAGGAGCAGCGGATTAAATCTCCACAATCAACTTGATGTACCCTGCATCTGTGGAATACCTGAACAGACAACGAATCATCCCAAAATTGAGTCAGTGAACTTTGGGAGCAACGATATATATATATATTTTTTCCCTTTTTCTCTTTTTCTGAGTGTGTATGTGTATGCTTCTTTGTGCGATTTTGTCTGTATAGCTTTGCTTTCACCATTTGTCCTAGCATTCTGTCTGTTTTTTTTCTTTTTCTTTTTACTATAGTTTTTAGTGCTTGTTATCATTGGCAGATTTGTTTTTTGGTTTGGTTTCTCTCTTCTTTCTTTTTCATATTACTTTTTAATTTTTAGTAATTATTTTTTATTTTAATAACTTTATTTTATTTTTCTTCTTTCTTTTTTTCTCCCATTTCTTCTCAGCCGTGTGGATGACAGGGTCTTGGTGCTCTGGCTGGGTGTCAGGCCTGTGCCTCTGAGGTGGGAGAGCCGAGTTCAGGACATTGGTCCACCAGCGACCTCCCGGCTCGATGTAATATTAAATGGCGAAAGCTCTCCCAGAGATCTCCATCTCAATGCTAAGACCCAGCTCCACTCAATGACCAGCAAGATACAGTGCTGGAAACCCTATGCCAAAAAACTAGCAAGACAGGAACACAACCACACCCCATAGCAGACAGGCTGCCTAAAATCATAATAAGGTCACAGACATCCCAAAACACACCACTGGACGTGGTCCTACCCACCAGAAAGACAAGATGCTGCCTCGTCCTCCAGAACACAGTCACCAGTCCCCTCGACCAGGAAGCCTACATAGCCCACTGAAACAACCTTAGGCACTGGGTGCAGGCACCAAAAACAACGGGAATTACGAACTTGCAGGCTGTGAAAAGGAGACCCCAAACACAGTAAGTTAAGCAAAATGAGAAGACAGAGAAACACACAGCAGATGAAGGAGCAAGGTAAAAACCCACCAGACCAAACAAATGAAGAGGAAATAGGCAGTCTACCTAAAAAAGAATTCAGAGTAATGATAGTATAGATAATCCAAAATTTTGGAAATACATTGGATAAAATACAAGAAACGTTTAACAAGGACCTAGAAGAACTAAAGAGCAAACAAACAATGATGAAGAACACAATAAATGAGATTAAAAATTCTCTAGAAGGAATCAATAGCAGAATAACTGAGGCAGAAGAACAGATAAGTGACCTGGAAGATAAAATAGTGGAAATAACTACCGCAGAGCAGAATAAAGAAAAAAGGATGAAAAGAATTGAGGACAGTCTCAGAGACCTCTGGGACAACATTAAATGCACCAGCATTCAAATTATTGGGGTCCCATTAGAAGAAGAGAAAAAGAAAGGAACTGAGAAAATATTTGAAGAGATTATAGTTGAAAACTTCCCTAATATGGGAAAGGAAATAGTTAATCAAGTCCTGGAAACACAGAGACCCATACAAGATAAATCCAAGGAGAAACACGCCAAGACACATATTAATCAAACTATCAAAAATTAAATACAAAGGGACTTCCCTGGTGGCACATTGGTTAAGAATCCACCTGCCAATGCAGGAGACATGGTTTCAAGCCCTGGTACAGGAAGATCCCACATGTTGTGGAGCAACAAAGCCTGTGAGCCACAACTACTGAGCCTGCGCTCTAGAGCCCATGAGCCACAATTACTGAGCCTGGTGCCACAACTACTGAAGCCTGTGTGCCTAGAGGCTGTGCTTCGCAACAAGAGAAGCCACCGCAATGAGAAGCCTGCACACCACAATGAAGAGTATCCCCCGCCCCCTGCTTGCCGCAACTAGAGAAAGCCCGTGTGCAGCAACAAACACCCACTGCAGCCAAAAAATAATAATAATTAATTAATAAAAATTAAATACAAAGGAAAAATATTAAAAGCAACAAGGGAAAAACAACAAATAACATACAAGGGACTCCCCACAAGGTTAACAGCTGATCTTTCAGCAGAAACTCTGCAAGCCAGAAGGGACTGACAGGACATATTTAAAGTGATGAAAGGGAAAAACCTACAACCAAGATTACTCTACCCAGCAAGGATCTCATTCAGATTCGATGGAGAAATTAAAACCTTTACAGACAAACAAAACCTAAGAGAATTCAGCACCACCAAACCAGCTTTATAAGAAACGCTCAAGGAAATTCTCTAGGCAGGAAACACAAGGGAAGGAAAACACCTACAACAACAAACCCCAAAACAATTAAGAAAATGGTAATAGGAACATACATGTCGATAACTACCTTAAATGTAAATGGGTTAAATGCTCCCACCAAAAGACATAAACTGGCTGAATGGATACAAAAATAAGACCTATATATATGCTGTCTACAAGAGACCTACTTAAGACCTAGGGACACATACAGACTGAAAGTGAGGGGATGGAAAAAGATATTTCATGCAAATGGAAATGAAAACAAAACTGGAGTAGCAATTCTCATATCAGACAAAATAGATTTTAAAATACAGACTGTTACAAGACACAAAGAAGGACACTACATAATGATCAAGGGATCAATCCAAGAAGAAGATATAACAATTGTAAATATTTATGCACCCAACATAGGAGCACCTCAATACATAAGGCAAATGCTAACAGCCATAAATGGGGAAATCGACAGTAACACAATCATAGTAGGGAACTTTAACACCCCACTTTCACCCATGGACAGATCATCCAAAATGAAAATAAATAAGGAAACACAAGGTTTAAATGATACACTAAACAAGATGTACCTAATTGATATTTATAAGACATTCCATCCAAAAACAACAGAATACACTTTCTTCTCATGTGGTCATGGAACATTCTCCAGGGTAGATCATATCTTGGGTCACAAATCAAGTCTTGGTAAATTTAAGAAAATTGACATCGTATCAAGTATCTTTTCTGACCACAACACTATGAGACTAGATGTCAACTACAGGGAAAAATCTGTAAAAAATACAAATACACGGAGGGTAGACAATACATTACTTAATAACCAAGAGATCACTGAAGAAATCAAAGAAGAAATCAAAAAATACCTAGAAACAAATGACAATGAAAACAACAGGACCCAAAACCTAAGGGTTGCAGCAAAATCAGTTCTAAGAGTTTTAAGTTTATAGCAATACAATCCTACCTTAAGAAACAAGAAACATCTCAAATAAACAACCTAACCTTACACCTAAAGCAATTAGAGAAACAAGAACAAAAAAACCCCAAAGTTAGCAGAAGGAAAGAAATCATAAAGATCAGATCAGAAATAAATGAAGGAAACAATAGCAAAGATCATTAAAACTAAAAGCTGGTTCTTTGAGAAGATAAACAAAATTGATAAACAATTAGCCAGACTCATCAAGAAAAAGAGGGAGAGGACTCAAATCAATAGAATTAGAAATGAATAAGGAAAGTAACAACTGACACTGCAGAAATACAAAGGATCATGAGAGATTACTACAAGCAACTCTATGCCAATAAAATGGAAAACCTGGAAGAAATGGACACATTCTTGGAAAAGCACAACTTTCTGAGGCTGAACCAGGAATAAATAGAAAATATAAACAGAACAATCACAAGCACTAAAACTGAAACTGTGATTAAAAATCCTCCAACAAACAAAAGCCCAGGACCAGATGGCTTCACAGGAGAATTCTATCAAACATTTAGAGAAGTGCTAACACCCAACCTTCTCAAACTCTTCCAAAATATAGCAGAGGGAGGAACACTCCCAAACTCATTCTACAAGGCCACCATCACCCATATTCCAACACCAGACAAAGATGTCACAAAGAAAGAAAACTACAGGCCAATATCCCTGATGAACATAGGTGCAGAAATCCTCAACAAAATACTAGCAAACAGAATCCAACAGCACATTAAAAATATCATACACCATCATCAAGTAGGGTTTATCCCAGGAAAGCAAGGATTCTTCAATATATGCAAATCTATCAATATGATAAACCATATTAACAAATTGAAGAATAAAAACCATATGATCATCTCAATAGATACAGAAAAAGCTTTTGACAGAATTCAACACCCATTTATGATAAAACCCTCCACAAAGTAGGCATAGAGGGAACTTACCTCAACATAATAAAGGCCACATATGACAAACCCACAGCCAGCATTGTTCTCAATGGTGAAAATCTGAAACCATTTCCACTAAGATTAGGAACAAGACCAGGTTGCCCACTCTTACCACTATTATTCAACATAGTTTTGGAAGTTTTAGCCACAGCAATCAGAGAAGTAAAAGAAAGAAAAGGAATCCAAATCGGAAGAGAAGAATTAAAGCTGTCACTGTTTGCAGATGACATGATACTCTATATAGAGAATCCTAAAGATGCTACCAGAAAACTACTAGAGCTAATCAATGAATTTGGTAAAGTAGCAGGATACAAAATTAATGCACAGAAATCTCCTGCATTACTATACACTAATGATGAAAAATCTGAAAGAGAAATTAAGGAAACACCCCCATTTACCACTGCAACAAAAAGAATAAAATACCTAGGAATAAACCTACCTAAGGAGACAAAAGACCTGTATGCAGAAAACTATAAGACACTGATGAAAGAAATTAAAGATGATACAAACAGATGGAGAGATATATCATGTTCTTGGATTGGAAGAATCAACATTGTGAAAATGACTAAACTACCCAAAGCAATCTACAGAGTCAGTGCAATCCCTATCAAACTACCAATGGCATTTTTCACAGAACTAGAACAAAAAATTTCACAATTTGTATGGAAACACAAAAGACCCCAAATAGCCAAAGCAATCTTGAGAAAGAAAAACAGAGCTGGAGGTATCAGGCTCCCTGACTTCAGACTATACTACAAAGCTACAGTAATCACGACAGTTGGTACTAGCATAGAAACAGAAATATAGATCAATGGAACAGGATAGAAAGCTCAGAGATAAGCCCATGCACATATGGTCACCTTATTTTTGATAAAGGAGGCAAGAATATACAATGAAAAAAAGACAGCCTCTTCAATAAGTGGTGCTGGGAAAACTGGACGTGTAAAAGAATGAAATTTGAACACTCCCTAACACCATACACAAAAATAAACTCAAAATGGATTAAAGACCTAAATGTAAGGCCAGACACTATAAAACTCTTAGAGGAAAACATAGGAAGAACACTCTATGACATAAATCACAGCAAGATCCTTTTTGACCCACCTCCTACAGAAATGGAAATAAAAACAAAAATAAACAAATGGGACCTAATGAAACTTCAAAGCTTTTGCACAGCAAAGGAAACCATAAACAAGATGAAAAGACAACCCTTAGAATGGGAGAAAATATTTGCAAAGGAAGCAACTGACAAAGGATTAATCTCCAAAATTTACAAGCAGCTCATGCAGTTCAATATCAAAAAAACGAACAACCCAATCCAAAAATGGGCAGAAGACCTAAATAGACATTTCTCCAAAGAAGATATACAGATAACCACCAAACACATGAAAGAATACTCAACATCACTAATCATTAGAGAAATGCAAATCAAAACTATAATGAGGTATCACCTCACACCAGTCAGAATGACCATCATCAAAAAACCTACAAGCAATCAATGCTGGAGAGGGTGTGGAAAAAAGGGAACCCTCTTGCACTGTTGGTGGAAATGTAAACTGATACAGCCACTATGGAGAACAGTATGGAGGTTCCTTAAAAAAATAAAAATAGAACTACCATATGACCCAGCAATCCCACTACTGGGCATATACCTTGAGAAAACTGTAATTCAAAAAGAGTCATGTACCACAATGTTCATTGCAGCTCTATTTACAATAGCCAGGACATGGAATTAACCTAAGTGTCCATCTACCAATGAATGGATAAAGAAGATGTGGCACATATATACAATGGGATGTTACTCAGCCATAAATAGAAACAAAATTGAGTTATGTGTAGTGAGGTGGATGGACCTAGATTCTGTCATACAGAGTGAAGTAAGTCAGAAAGAGAAAAACAAATACCATATGCTAACATATATATATAGAATCTAAAAAAAAAAAAAAGGTTACGAAGAACCTAGGGGCAGGACAGGAATAAAGACACAGATGTAGAGAATGGACTTGAGGACATAGGGAGGAGGAAGGGTAAGCTGGATGAAGTGAGAGAGTGGCATGGACATATATACACTACCAAATGTAAAATAGATAGCTAGTGGGATGCAGCCACATAGCACAGGGAGATCAGCTCAGTGCTTTGTGTCCACCTAGAGGGGTGGGATAGGGAGGGTGGGAGGGAGACGCAAGAGGGAGGAGATATGGGGATATATGTATATGTATAGTTGAGTCACTCTATTATACAGCAGAAATTAACACACCATTGTAAAGCAATCATACTCCAATAAAGATGGTTTAAAAAAAATGTATGCCTTGAATGCTTTAGGAGCACAGAGAGGGGACTCAGCTAGTCTGGGTTTTCAGGAAAGACTTCTTCCTTTCTCTGAGCTGAAAAGTGAAGAATGCTTAGAAGTTGGTCAGAAAGAAAACGTGGGGTAAACTACTCAGGCAGAGAGAGCCCCCATGCAAATGCCTAGAGGTGATTGGTGCCTTTGAGTAAGTGAAAATAATTAATAACGTTGAAGATTAGATAAAGGCAGAAGTGTTCACAGATGGGACTGGGGAAATAGACAAGGACTAAAGTATAAAAGGCATTGTAAACCACGGTGTAGTTTGGAATTTATCTTAAAAGCAATGGGAAATCATGGAAGGGTTGTTATGGAAAACAGCGAGGTTAGATTTGTGTTTGGGAAGCATCATACATAATGTGGAAAGTGAACTCAAAGAAAAAAGGCTGGAGACTGAGAGGCTAAGTTGGTGGCTGATACAATTATTTAGGCAAAAGATAGCGACCTGAATTTCAGTGATGATGATAGGATCAGAGAAAACAAATGGGTTAGGTGTTTAAGCAGGTGGCCTCAACTGGACTTGGTAATTTATAAGAAGAGGTGGGTGTGGTTAGAAAGGAGACGAGAATGCCACCCTGGCTTACTGGCTACTGGGGTGTTGCCATTCTCTAGAGGGAATATAAGGAAGAACAAGCTTGGGAAGAAAGATAACGAGTTCAGCTGTGGACATAAAGAATTTCAAATGTCCATAGAACATCTAGAGGCATTCAGAGTCCAGAAGAGGTCAGGGCTGGTACAATACATTTGGGAGTAATCAGCAGATAGCTGGTCACTGAAACCATGGAAGTGGAAAACTGGGGAGAGTATATAAAAAGAGACATTTTCTGGGACAGAATCCCATGAAACATTGACATTTAAGAGATGAACTGAGGAAGAGGAATACCCAAAAGGGATTGAAAAGGAATGGCCAAACAGGTAGAAAAATCAGGTGAATTAGAAATCATGAAAGATAAAAAAGTATTTCAAGAAAGTCACCAAAGTCATGGGAAACAAGTATCTCAAGAAGACAAATGACATCAAATGCTACCAAAAAGCCAAGTAAGAGATTTCAGTTTTCATTGGTTTTAACAGCAAGGAGGTGTAAATCAATCTAAATGTCATATAAACACACACACACACACACACACACACACACACACACACAGACTTACATGCATATACACATACTCACACACACTTTAAATCCTCAAATAATAGGTTATGTTCTTCTAAGATCCACCAAGTCTGCTCTGTCTTGTTTTCCTTGTCTTCCCACTCCCATCCTTTGTAGTTGCACTGCAACTTACCTGAAGCCCTCATTAGACCAAAAGGTAAAAAAAGGAAAGGGGAGTGGTGGGCAACTTAATGTTTGGTGACCAAGATTTAATCCATTTCAATGGTACCTGGATTCTAGCTGTTGTATGGAAATGGAAGCCACTTATTATCATTTTAAATGTAAACTGTAGAAATGAAATGCTGACTTGGCCAACTTAAGTTACGAATTTTAATTCTCATCTCCTAACAACTCAATTGACCTTTGGAAAATTTAAGAAGGGAGACTACGGACTATACATTTTAACATTTCAGAACTTTTACTACTAGCTTTTGCTCTAGACAATACCATCTATAGACAGCAAACAAAAGTATGCAGAGCTTAATTTCTTTGCTATATTTAGATGATCAGAAATTATTAAGGAAAACATGCAGTTGAAAAGGTTTACTGCAAAGAAAATGACTGACCTATTTTCAAAGTCCAATATTAACTCAAAAATTCAAATGTATAAAAGTTCTAATTGGTCAAGGGTTTCAGTGTATAAAAATTTTATATTTTCTTTTTTTTACTCCTTTAAAGCATATGGTTTAGTTAAAAGAAATAGGATTTATTTAGATAGCAGAAAAATGTCAGATTATATGACTCATATCCTACCTAAATTTTTCTGTTCCTGCTGGAAAATTTCCTCTAACAGATGAGTAATCTTATTTTATGCTGGATCAGCCCCACAGTGTGATATAGCTATGGGTTTGAAATAGGAGTGAGTTGCTAGTTGTATGATTCAAATCCTCTTTGAGTACAATATAGTTATCTCATTACTTTAATAAAAAATTGAAATTATATAGAAAATTTCTAACAGTCTTCACCACCAATGAAGTATACCAGTCATGTAAACCAGATTTTCATCCTGAAGAGAGCTAGAAGTTCCCCAAGTTCCAAAAAAATGCAAAAAAGCAAATATGTAAATTATGAGCTTGACACTGATTGCAAGAATTCTAAAATAGGTTTTCAAGCAGATGGTCTGTGAGCATTTAGAGATGTAAGAGGTGACCGTCAGGAGCCAGCATGGGCTCAGTACAAACAAATGTTGCCAGGTAACCCAATGTCCTATCAAAATAGGGTTATTAGGCTAATGGGCTTGCAAAGCTAATGTAATATACACAAGAGAACCTTAAAAAGTAAAAATAATTGAACCGTTCAGCCATTATAGAGTATGCAGGTATTCTATTTACTATGATATAATTTATTATGACTTTTGACAAATATTTATTGAGCGCTTACTTTGTGTCTTGTACTATGCTAAGTGCTTATACACCACTTCTTTTAATACAGTTCTACCTACGAGGTAGAAACTGTTATTATCAAGAGGCAGTGGAGTGTACAGCTTAAGTGCACAGACTTGGAGCCAGACAGCATCCTTTTAAATCCTGACTCTGGGGATTTCCCTGGTAGTGCAGTGTTTGAGAATCCGCCTGCCAATGCAGGGGATACGGGTTCGATCCCTGGGCCGGGAAGATCCCGCATGCCACTGAGCAACTAAGCTCGCACCCCACAACTACTGAGCCTGTGCTCTAGAGCCTGCGAGCCACAACTACTGAAGCCCACGTGCCCTAGAGCCCACGTGCCACAACTACTGAGTCCATGTGCTGCAACTACTGAAGCCCACACGCCTAGAGCCTGTGCTCCGCAACAAGAGAAGCCACCGCAACGAGAAGCCCGCGTCTTGCAATGAAGAGTAGCCCCTGCTCACCACAACTAGAGAGAGCCTGTGTGTAGCAATGAAGACCCAACACAGCCAAAAATAATTTAAAAAAACAAAACAACCTGACTCTGTCACTTAAATGTCTTGAAAAGTCACTTGATCTCTGCCTCATGTTGATCATCGGTAAAATGGGGATGATGATAATAATAGTAACTCCCTTCAAAAGGGGCTGTGAAGATTAAATGAACTAATGTATGTAAACATCTAAGGAAAGTGTCTGGCACATAATAAATGCTATGAGTATCAGCTGTAACAACTCCATTTTGAGAAGTAAGATGTGTCCAAGACACCACAGTTTCCCAAGCCAGGATCTAAACCCAACACTGAAGCCAAAGCCCATGCCCTAAACCACTATGAAATTTACATTTTTAAAATGTGTGACATTCTTAGATGATCTCAAAGAATCCTTGACATCTATTCACTTCTTTATACCTTTGTTTTAACAATGTACCTTATACCTAAGGTGTTTGGGAAGCTACTTCTGGGCTTGTGTTCTGAAACTTTCCTAAAAGCCAGAAAAGCTACTTAGGAAATTGGGTTTGCAAATTTGATGGCTACAGCCCTCATATTTTAAAAGGCATATGGTTATACCTCTGGAGAGTGACATGTGTTGACCTCATTTAATAAAGAATAAATACTGTATGGAATATTACTCAGCCATAAAAAAAGAATGAAATAGTGCCATTTGCAGCAACGTGGATGGACCTAGAGATTATCATACTAAGAGAAGTAAGTCAGAAAGAGAAAGACATATACCATATGATATCACTTACACGTGGAATTAAAATACAACACAAATGAACCTATCTATGAAACAGAAACAGACTCACAGACATAGAGAACAGGCTTGTGGTTGCCAAAGGGGTTGGGGTGGGGAGCGAAGGATTGGGAGTTTGGGATTAGTAGATGCAAACTATTACATACAGGATGGATAAACAACAAGGTCCTACTGTATAGCACAAGGAAATATATTCAATATCCTGTGATATACCATAATGGAAAAGATATGAAAAAGAATAATATATATATATATGATTTACTTTGCTGTACAGCAGAAATTAGCACAATATTGTAAATCAACTATACTTCAATAAAATTTTTTTTAAAAAAGAATAAATTTATCCCTAGTGGTCCAGTGGTTTAGGTGCTGCACTTCCACTGCAGCGGGCACAGGGTCGATCCCTGGTCAGGGAACTAAGACCCTGCATGCTGTGTGGCACAGCCAAAAAAGTTTTTTAAAAAAGGAAAAGAATAAATATTGTAATAGAGGAAACTTAGTAAGAACCGTAGCTAATGTTTATTATTGTTAAATATAGGCTGATACCTGTTGTAAATGCTTTTCACGTACTATTTAATTCTCATGACCACTTTATGAGGGTATTATCAGCCCCATTTCATTTTCAGAGAGGTTTACAACTTGCCCAGGGTCACCCAGCTAGCAAGTTGAAGAGCTGGCATTTAAACCAGGCAGTTGGAGCCTGGGCTCTTTATCCATTAAACTCCCTCTCAAGAAACCACATCCAGGGCTTCCCTGGTGGCAGAGTGGTTAAGAATCCGCCTGCCAATGCGGGGACACAGGTTCGAGCCCTGGTCCGGGATGATCCCACATGCCGCTGAGCAACTAAGCCCGTGCACCACAACTACTGAGCCTGAGCTCTAGAGCCCGCGAGCCACAACTCCTGGAGCCCAGGCGCTTAGAGCCCGTGCTCCACAACAAGAGAAGCCACCACAGTGAGAAGCCCACGCACCGCAACGAAGAGTAGCCTCCACGCGCCGCAACTAGAGAAAGCCCGTGCACAGCAACGATGACCCAACGCAGACAAAATAAATAAATAAATTTTAAAAAAAAGAAACCACACCCAGCTATACTGAGTACTTGCCAAAGAACTTCAAAGAAGTCACCCTATTTGTTTCCAGCAAGCTTCCTCACAGCCTATTTAGTCATTTTGAAGCTCAAGTCCACTGACGTAATCATTCATTGCCCCCATTTCCATGTCTCCTCAAATGCCTCCTCATCAGGGAGGCTATCTTCCTGATGATGCTGTTTGCACAGTATCCTCCTAGACACTCTCCCTTACACATGCCTGGCTTGGCTTTACTTTTCTATCACTTATCACTGCCAGGCATTTTTCATTTGCTTGTTTGTTGATTACCTTAGTGTCCACCTGTCTCTATAACAAAAGCTCCAAGGGACTTTGTCTATTTTGTTTACTACATTATCCCAGTACTTAGAATAAAGCCTGGCACACAGTACATTCACAAAACATATTTCTATAGGTGACTGAATTCTTACATACTTTTGTTACACAATCTAACTTTCAGTAATATCAGAAACAAAAATTAAATAAAAATGCTATGATCAGATGTAATATATAATCTCTATTAATTTCAGTTTTCCCTTCCAGTCCCTGTTCATAAGCAGATACTATTTCTTCTTACAGATATGTACTCATAACAGAGTTTCCAAGATGTATTCTCCCTTTTCAGATAACATTATCAGATCAAATAAAAAATCCAATTCTGAATGGATTTTTGTTTGTCAGTGACTTTCAATAAATTACCCTTCCAGGCTCAGCTTTGATATATATATTTTTTTAAGTAAAAGCAAAGTGGGTCAAGGATTTTCCATTTGCACATTAGAAGTCATTTTTCCCTGCATCTTATGTTGGCAGAGGTAGAAATTATAGTTCTAATCCAGTAGTACTTAACTAAAACAAGATTACTGAGATACAAACCATGCTTTCCTTTCAGGTCACCTCTTAGACATCATTAAAATTTTTTCTGGACTTCTCCAGTGGCGCAGTGGATAAGAATCCACCTGCCAATGTAGGGGACATGGGTTCAATCCCTGGTCCGGGAAGATCCCGCATGTTGTGGAGCAACTAAGCCTGTGCACCACAACTGCTGAGCCCACGTGCCACAACTACTGAAGCCCACACACCTAGAGCCGGTGCTCTGCAACGAGAAGCCACTGCAATGAGAAGTCCACGCACCGCAATGAAGAGCAGCCTGGGCTCGCCGCAACAAGAGAAAGCCTGCGCTCAGCAACAAAGACCCAACGCAACCAAAAATAAAAGAAATTAAATCTTTAAAAAAAAATGTTCCTGATCACTAAAAACAGCACACTTCAGTGATACAGATCTAGCACTTTATGTATTGCAAACTTCTTTATAAAATATTTTAGCAGTATTTTGATGGATTCAAAGGTTGCAAAAAATGTCAAATGGAGATTTTCTTTGCACCATCAACAAGATGAGACTAGGCCAATGAAACATGAAGTCCGAAGGTAATGCTTACCTGAGAAGAGTTTGTGGTAGGAATGGCATTAGCTGTCTATTGTGTCTTAGCAGCTTAAACAACACACATTTATTATCAGTTTCTGTGAGTCAGGAATACAGGCACAGCTCAGCTGGGTCTGCTTACAGTTCTCTCTAAAGGCTGCAATCAAGATGTTGGCCAGGGCTGGGGTCTCATCTGAAAGCTTAATTTGGGATGCATGTTTCCACGCTCACTTATGTGATTCTTGGCAGTATTCAATTCCACTTGTGCTGTGGATTGTGGGTCTCAATGTCTACAAGGCTGTTGGCTGGAGGACATCCTTAGCTCCTTGCCACATGGGCCCACCAACGTAGAAACTTGCATCATCAAAGCCAACAAGGGAGAGAATCTGCTGGCAGGATGGAAGTTGCAACCCATCTAATCATAGAAGCGTCATCCCCTCAATTTTGAGATTTCTACTGGCCAGAGGCAAGCCACTCAAAGAAGAGGATTACACAGGCCCTGAAGGCAAGCAGGTGGGGATCACTGCGGGCCATCTTAGAAGCTGCCTACTACTGAAGTACTATCTCAAGATAATCCATATTTCTTCTTAAAGAGATGAGGCCACATGACACCACCTTTTGGACTTGGCTGTCCACTGTTACCTCACGGAGAGTCAGCATCATCTGGTGTTTTCCCACTTCTGCTGAAGCTGCTGCTTCTGAAACAACCTAAGCCTTTCTTCCTAGGCAACTTTAAGAAGAGGAAAACAGGGTGAAAACAAGAAAAAGTAGACACTTTTCCCTTGAAATCATTCATTTGAATAAAGAGTTGGTCATGATATAGGTGCAGCATCCCTGGGCTTTGGGCTAAAGGAGAGTGGTGGGTGTTGTACAAATGACATAGTCTGTAGGAGCCTCTCAATCAAGAATGAATACCACATCTGCATGTACAGCTTCTATTCCTTGTTAATAAAAGCTCAATATTAATCTCACTCTTGCTTGTATGTAAGTTTTGGGATTACAGCTGGATTTCATGTCTCTTTACATTAATGAACCCTACTTCATGGTTGTACTTCTAATTGTGTGTCAAGTCTAAGCATAAGATATTGAGTTTGGATAATCTAATAATAGCAGCTTTCTTTTCTATATAGATGCCAATGGCAAAGTCATCAAGAGAGGAAAGTTAAGATACTCACAGAGAGAAAAAATAAGCAGATTCACTGTTAAGGTAAAGTCCATACACTTGGCATAGAAATGGATTCCCATTTATAAGAAGCAGGACAGTGTAATAGTTATGAAAACAGTCTCTTGAGACAGACTGCTTGGGTATGAATCCTGGTTGTATGATTTTCTAGCTGTGTAACCCTGGGAAAATCAATCTCTCTGTGCCTTGGGTTTCCCCATCTGTAAAACAGATAATAATTTTACCTACCTCATAGGGTAATTATTAGGATTAATATTTATAAGCGCTTAAATCAGGGCCTGGCATATAGTAAGTGCTATATTCATGTTTCTTAAATAAAAGAATCTATTTTAAATTTTTACTTCACATGACTTCCAGTTTCTGGTCCAACAAAAAGTCAGCTTGGAAATGTCCTGCTGTCCACACACAAGAAAAAAGCTGAACAAACTAAAGGTCAACAACTTTTCTTAGATTCATCACAGAAGTGAGGTCATGGGACAAACCACTGCCACAGAATTTGGTGAGGCAGACAGAGAGATACAGAACACCACAATTTACCAAAGCAGAAACTCACATATAGAAACCTCTACAGGAAGCAGCATGTGGCAGGAAACCTAAGATGTAAGGGGCTAACTGTTGGAGGCTCAGTGCAGACAACTCTGAGAGCTAAAACTCCAGCAGGGAGTTTCAATGCAATCCCTATCAAATTACCAGTGGCATTTCTTATGGAACTAGAACAAAAAAATTCACAATTTGTATGGAAACACAAAAGACCCCAAATAGCCAAAGCAGTCTTGAGAGGAAAAAACGGAGCTTGAGGAATCAGACTCCCTGACTTCAGACTATACTACAAAACTACAGTAATCAAGACAATGTGGTACTGGCACAAAAACAGAAATATGGATCAATGGAACAGGATAGAAAGCCCAGAGATAAACCCACACACCTATGGTCAACTAATCTATGACAAAGGAGGCAAGGATATACAATGGAGAAAAGACAGTCTCTTCAATAAGTGGTACTGGGAAAACTGGACAGCAACATGTAAAAGAATGAAATTAGAACACTCCCTAACACCATACACAAAAATAAACTCAAAATGGATTAGAGACCTAAATGTAAGACCAGACACTATAAAACTCTTAGAGGAAAACATAGGAAGAACACTCTTTGACATAAATCACAGCAAGATCTTTTTTGATCCACCTCCTAGAGTAATGGAAATAAAAACAAAAATAAACAAATGGGACCTAATGAAACTTAAAAGCTTTTGCAAAGCAAAGGAAACTACAAACAAGATGAAAAGACAGCCCTTAGAATGGGAGAAAATATTTGCAAACGAATCACAGACAAAGGATTAATCTCCAAAATATATAAACAACTCATACAGCTCAATATTAAAAAAACAAACCCAATCAAAAATGGGCAGAAGACCTAAATAGACATTTCTCCAAAGAAGACATACAGATGCCAAGAAGCACATGAAATTATGCTCAACATCACTAATTATTAGAGAAATGCAAATCAAAACTACAATGAGGTATCACCTCACACTAGTTAGAATGGGCATCATCAGAAAATCTACAAACAACAAATGCTGGAGAGGGTGTGGAGAAAAGGGCACTCTCTTGCACTGTTGGTGGAAATGTAAATTGGTACAGCCACTATGGAGAACAGTATGGAGGTTCCTTAAAAAACTACAAAAAGAACTACCATATGACCCAGCAATCCCACTACTGGGCATATACCCAGAGAAAACCATAATTCAAAAAGACACATGCACCCTAATGTTCGTTACAGCATTATTTACAATAGCCAGGACATGGAAGCAACCTATATGCCCATCGACAGACAAATGGATAAAGAAGACATGGTACATGTATACAATGGAATATTACTCAGCCATGAAAAAGGAATGAAATTGGGTCATTTGTAGAGACATGGATGGACCTAGAGACTGTCATACAGAGTGAAGTAAGTCAGAAAGAGAAAAACAAATATCGTATATTAACACATATATGTGGAACCTAGAAAAATGGTACAGATGAACTGGTTTGCAGGGCAGAAACTGGGACACAGATGTAGAGAACAAACGTATGGACACCAAGGCGGGTAACGTGGCAGGGGGTGGTGGTGGTGTGATGAATTGGGAGATTGTGATTGACGTACATACACAAATATGTATAAAATGGATAACTAATGAGAACCTGCTGTATAAAAAAATAAAATTAAATTTAAAAATATATATATATTAAAAATAATAAGTAAATAAATAAAACTCCAGCAGGGAGGCACTCACAGGGTGTCTCCAATGCTTTTGTGAGTTTACCTCCAGAAGCCATACCTGGCTCTCACAGTGAAGACTGGGGGGGGAAACATCTCCTCATTATTCTGGCAAGGGAAGGAGCCATTATGATACAGGACCAGAACACCCTGTTCTTCTTAACAAGACCTGCCCCCAGCAGAAACTATTTCAGAGAGCCCAATAGACTGGGATATTACCAGAGCCTCACTAACCTAGGAAAAGAGAAAGACTGAACTCTATGCACCCCTAGCCTTATGGTCTCACCTAAGGACCATTGTAAAGGTCACAGCCCAGGGGCCCTGGCTCACTAAAAATCTGAGACCAAATCACAGGACTGTAGAATGTTCCCCTCCCCTACACCTTACCAACACATCACAAAGCACCTAGATACCTCAGTTCCTTTTATCCTGTACATGATGTTTGGTTTTCAACAAAAAATTACAAGGCATACTGAAAGACAAAAAGTACAGTTTGAAGAGATAGAGCAAACATTAGAATCAGTCTCAGTTATGGCAAGGATATTGGAATGATCAAACCAGGAATTTAAAAGAACTATAATAAATATGCTAGGGCTCGAGCAGAAAAAGTAGACAACACACAAGAACATCGGAGACAGTCAAGAGGATCTTGGGACAGGAGGCTCCGGACCTGCAGGCTCAACGGCCATGGCTCACAGGCCCAGCTGCTCTGTGGCATGTGGGATCCTCCTGGATCTGGACACGAACCAGGTGGACTCTCAACCACTGTGTCACCAGGGAAGCCCCTGGAGGTGACTTTTTAGATACAGCACCACAGACACAACCCACGAATGAAATTTTGATAAGTTGAACTTCATTAGAATTAAAAACTTCTGTTCTTTGAAAGACACTGTCAATAGAATGAGAAGACAAGCCACAGATTTGGAGAAAAAACTGCAAAGGACATATCAGATAAAGTGCTATTATCCAAAATATGCAAAGAACCCTTAAAACTCAACAATAAGAGAGTGTAAAACTCAACTATAAAAATGGATAAAAGATCCAAATAGACCCCTCATCAAAGGTTTATAGATGGCAAATAAGCCTATGTTTGCTCATACGTTCAACATATGTCATTAAGGACTTACAAATTAAAATAAAAATGAGATACCACTACACACATTTTACAATGGTCAATATCCAAAACACTGATGCCAAGTGGTGGTTCCAGTATGGAGCAACAAGAACTCTCACTGTTGGTGGGAATGCAAAATGGTACAGCCACTTGGGAAGATAGTTTGGCAGGTTTCTTACAAAACCAAACACACCCTTACCATACGATGTAGCAGTTGTGCTCCTTGGTATTTACCCAAATGATTGAAAACTTATGTCCACACAAAAACCTGCATATGAATGTTTACAGCAGCTTTATCTGTAATTGCCAAAACTTGGAAGCAATCAAGATGCCCTTCAATAAGTGAATGAATAGACAAATTGTGGTACATCCTTACAATGGATTATTCAGCAACAAAAAGAAATGAGCTATCAAGACACAAAAAGACATGGAAGAACCTTAAAAGCATATTGCTAAGTGAAAGAAGCCAACTTGAAAAGGCTAAATACTGTATGATTCCAATCATATGACATTCTGGAAAAGGCAAAAAAGAATCAGTAAAAAGACCAGTTGTTGCCAGGGGTTAGGGGAGAGGGAGGGATGGCTAAGTGGAGCACAGGTAATTTTTAGGACAGTGAAACTATTTTGTATGATACAGTAATAGTGGATATATGTCATTATACATTCTTCAAAACCCACAAAATGTACAACAAAGAGTGAACCATAATGTAAACTATGGGCTTTGGGTAATAATCATGTGTCAGTGTAGATTCGTCAGTTGTAACAAATATAGCACACTGATGCGGGGATGTTGATGGTGGGGGAAGGTGTATGTATTTTGGGGGTGGGGGGAGAGGTATTTAGGAACTCTGTATTTTCCACTCAATTTTGCTGTGCTCTGAAAAATGTCTATTAAGGTTTTAAAATCCATGCTGTTAAATTATAGCTCAGGTTTAGATTGTAACTGAAAGTTCTCCTTCTGCAAAATGAGTAAAGAGCAAGTTGGAAGTCACGGTGTGGAAGGCACAACTTTGCTGGCACCAATCACACTGCCTAGCACATAGTAGGAGGTCCATAATTACTCTTCTGCCTCTACCTCACTCCTGAAATCTGTAAGCCCTCAGTTAGCAGCATCCTCTGGGGAAAGGGGAGTGGATGACATCTGCAGGTATATTTTGCACAAAACAGACTGGGAATCCCAGGGCTATGCACAAGACCAGGTATATCTCTTTCTCCAAGAAATTAAATCAGGGCTTCGCTAATGTTAGTGCATATAGGAATCACCTGGAGAGGTTTTTAAAACAGACTGCAGGGCCTCTTCTGCAAAGTTTCTGATTCAGTAAGTCTGGAATGAGACCTGAGAATTTGGATTTTCAACTGGCACCCTGGTGATGCTGATGCTACTGGTCAGAGGATCACATTTAAAAGTTGCAAGAATTTTGATGGTTTTTAAAGATGAAATCTTCTCAGTAGACATTCTGGAACTTATAAAGGAGGAGCTTGGGACCAGCGATGTGGCTGAAAGGGACTAAGGAACTTCTCAGAAGGCTGCATCTGCTTGGCAAGCATGCTGTGTTTACTTAGGATAAGAGCTTATCTGGATGGGTTGGGGTGATGGAGACTATGAGAGAGGGCCTAAGCAAACTAGCAGTCCATGTTTTGTTTTGCTCACAGAGAGTTTTAACAATATTTCGATCCCTTTAAACAGGGCATGTGCTGTGTAGGTCACCACAGTCCCCATCACTTCCTATAGTCCTAAACTAATCAGCTTCACTCATTTATATCTACCTGGACCCTGAAGTCGTTTCACCTGCAAGCCCTGTACTAGCCCTGACCTTTCAGGACCCTTATAGCTTTAAAATTATGAGATGTTATCTATAGACTTTCCTATTGTGCCAGAGAGGAAGTTCCTTCTAACATACAAAAAAGAGCTTTGCCACCCAATATTTTCAACTACATATCTTCACACTGCAATGAGAAATTTTCAGGTAAAAATAGCTTCATAATACCGTAACTCCGCACAACAATATAGTTTGTGATGAGCACAAGCATCTTCCTTTAAAAGAAAACTTGGTATATAAAACTAGAGATAGAAATTAATACATACATGAATAAATAAGGCAAATTATAATAATTTAGGGATGCCAGATTTAGTTTAAAAATATAGGATGCCCAGTTACATTTGAATTTCAGATAAACAAACAAATTTTTTAGTATAAGTATGTCCTATGCAATATTGGGGATGAATTGGACATGCTTATACTAAAAAAAAAAGCTATTTATTGTTTATCTGAAATTCAATTGTAACTTAGCATTCTGTATTTTATCTGGCAATCTGTATTAGTTTCCTATTGCTGCTGTAACAAATTATTACAAACCTAGTGGCTCAAAGCAACATAAATTTATTATCTTACTTATCTTACAGTTCTAGAGGTCAGAAGTCTAAAATGTGTCCCTAAGGCTATGCTCATTTTGGAGGCTCTAGGGGAGAATCCATTTTCTTGCATCTTCCAGCTTCTAGTGGCTGCCCATGTTCCTTGGTTTGCAGGCCCTCCTCAATCCTCAAAGCCAGAAGTATAGCAACTTCTCTCCTCACTGACACCTGCTTCTGTTGTCTCTCCCTTGCCCACATTCCTCTTATAAGCACCCTTGTGATTACATTGGGCCCACCTAGATAATCTCCTCATCTTGAAATGCCCAATTTATCACAACTGCAAAATAACTTTTGCCTTACAAGGTAACATATTTACAGGTTCCTGGAATTAGGACAAGGGCTTCTTTGGGGCAGGGGTGTAGTGGGGGGACTATTCCCATAATAGTTATTTGACTTACGAGTTTAGCCCACAATAATATATTCTACTGTTATTATTTTATTTTATTATTTCTAATTCTATTTCAGATATGATTTTGTTTGTAGAAACCTAATTGGCACAGAACTTCTGGTTTGTATTTATTGTTTAGACACCAAACCACATAATTTCCTACAGATTCTTATCAATGAGTATGAGTCTTCTTTTTGTAGACGAAAACAGATCAAAGGAATTCAGTCACGTGCCTGAGACAGAGCCATATGCATAATTTTCTTTGTGTCCAGGATTACCCACATACTACGACAATCAGTATGCAGCAGAAATCAACATGTCCCCTGCTTCCTTCCCCCTTATTTTGTTGTATTTATGATAAGTTGAAGACTGATAATTTTTTATTCCTCTCAACATATAGAAAAGCTTAATAATAATAGGAGAGATTATATATAGATTCCTGAGCATAGTGACTGATAAGAATGAAAGGGGAAGTTCTTTCAACTATTCAGTGGAAACTAGAGCCGAACTTGATAAGCTAAGGGTTTTTATTTATTATATGAATGAAAAAATATGGAAGCAAAATATACACTGCATCTGACTTATTAGTGTTCAGTTGTTGTTGTCTTAGTCCATTCAGGCTGCTATAATCCAAATACTGCAGACTGGGTGGCTCATAAACAATAGAAATTTATTTTTCAGAGTTCTGAAGGCTGGAAGCCTGAGATCAGGGTGCCAGCGTGGTTGGGTGATGGCTCTCCTTCAAGTCACAGACTTCTTTTAGTATCCTCATGTGGTGGAAGGGGCCAGGGAGCTCTGTGGGATCTCTTTTACAAGGGCACTAATCCCATTCAGGAGGGCTCCACCCTCACCTCCCAAAGGCTCCAACCATCAACCACCATCAACTTTGGGGGTTAAGATTTCAACATATGAATTTGGGGAGACACAAACATTCAGACCACAGCATTTGTCAATGCATAAAATCTTTTCAGATATTGACTATGTGGTTTCCAGATTGAGTCTTGAAAAACAACAACAAATGTCTCTGATAAAATGTTTGAACGCCAAAATTCCTCTAAATAAATAGTTAAATGTGTCAGAACATGAAAAGGAAAACGTAAGTTTTTTTTTTTCTTAACTCTTTCGGATCATAAAAGCTATTCATATGCCTTACAGAAGATTTGGGAAATTTATAAAGAAAAAAATTTCAAAAAGAAAAAAATTTTCCCAGAATCCCACTACCCAGAAATAATCATCTTAACATTTTGCATTATTTCTTTCCAGGACAATTTCTGGAAAACCAATTTCTATATAGACAAATTGCATGGCAGACATATTATACAGTAAATAAAATGTAAGCTTCCATTTGTTTATTTACTGATCTGCCCATTAATTTCTTTCAACAGATGTGCTGTGAAATAGGTCATTCATCCACTTATTCACAGGGCACTCCACAACATGGCTCTTCATAGACTTTTTTTTTGGCTGTACCGCAAGGAATGTGGGATCTTAGTTCCCTGACCAGGGATCAAACCCATGTCCCCTGTAGTAGAAGCGTGGAGTCTTGACCACTGGACCGCCAGGGAAGTCCCTCTTCATACACTTCTAATAGAAGTGTATTTAGTCAGTATTCTTTTGGACACACTTACCAAAAGACCAACTCAAATGTATTGGCTCATCAACTGGGAGATCCAAGAATTTGGTGCAAGCTGTTTCTATGTAAAGGATCTACTTCTCTCTCTCTTATTTCTCAGTTCTGTCTGACTTCATCTTCAAACAGGTTCTCTCCATGTGGTGGCAAGATGGTCCCACATAGTTCTAGACTTTAATGGTCCTTAATGTTTATAATCCTAGAGAAGGAAAGACCTACTCTCTCTCACAGTTCACATGTCAAAAGTTTCTGATGGAGGAACTTTTTTGGTCCTACCTGGGTCAACAGTCAATGAGAAGACAGGGATGGGGTTCCACAATTAGCAGGGCCTGATCACAGCCATGCCTGCTATTGACATTAACAACAGAATCACATAGGGTCAGGAAAGGGCATGTCTCCAAGAAATAGAAGGGTGCTGGTCAGACAAAGCAACAGATGTCCAATAAAGAGGAGAGAAGATCTATACTCAAATATCTTGTTGAAAACCAGGTTATATTTAGACAGATCATCTAGGTCAATATACTACTCAAACTTATTCTTTTTAAAGACCAGAATGCACATTATCTGAACCTCTTCTCAAATTTCAAAAAAAAAAAAATCCCCTGTAAGCATGAAACAAATGTCCCTTGCACCCAAGTTTCAAAAGTTTCTTACTAAAAACAAGGCTATGAAGTAAGTATATTTTATGATGGTATGTAGATGTGAGTGGAAATGGGTTATACACCTTTGGATTAACTCCAATAAAAGGCAAATGCTGTAGTGCTAAAATTACAATAATATAATAGTAAAAGTAGGAAGGAATGGTGGAAATTGTATAAAAGTGGAAGGTGAGCGGGACAAGGTAATCAAGCAGCAATCTCAGAACAGCAATCAGACATGGCATATTTGGACAGTTTCAAGGGAAGCCTTGCCAAATCAAAAGCAGAAGGAAACTAACAATTTGAATAGCTATTGTGTCCAAAACATGGTGTTAGATGCTTTCCTTCAGACCGTTGAACACAAAGTAATCATTTCCAACCTAAATACACAGAAGCTGAAGCTCAGGATTATTTAATTCACCTACAGTCCATTTGATCTGAAGTTTATCTGAAGCAAAAGTCCATTTTTTTTTCTACCACCAAGCTGTCTCTCAGGAAAGGACAGACTATTTCAACAAAGTCCTGTTTCCTTTCTCAAGGGAAAGAGAAATTATCAAAAGCCCACTAAAATAATCCAAAGATTTAAATGATAAAATTAACAGCCAGGAGTTCTGTTGCGAAACTATACTATAAACATGAATTGTGTTAAGAACTTAAACAGCCTCTACCTTGTAATCCCCTCGTCCTTTTGAAAATCAATCGGCTGTCTTGAGCATGTGGATATAGGGTCTGTCCGCTTCCCTCCTTCTTCACGATTCCTGTCTCCGGACCATGTCAGGCTCATCCAACCTCAGTCTTGGCTCACGTGGCTCCTTCTGCATGAAAGACTTTTCCTCTCCTGCAGATGATATTCTGGCTGATCCTTCTCATCATGAAGGATTTACTTAACTCAAATGGCACCTCTACAAAGTGACCTTTTCCTGCAACTAGCCCAATTAAAATAGTCTCCACATTCTCAAATATTGATAGTATTTAGCATGTGAAATTGAAGCGAGATGCCGCCTGCATGGGAGTTACATTGCCTATCACTCTGAAGCAAATGAAACAAAATAATATGTGAACACTGAACTAGTGCCTGACTCCAAGCCAGGCATTGTTCTAAGCATTTTACATGTACTAACTCATTTTTATCTCTCAGAATAGATTTATCATTGCTATTTTGCAGATGAGTAAAGTGAAGCACATAGGCTACATTGGCCAAGGTCACAGAATAGGTAAAGGGCAGAGTCAGAATTTGAGCCTGGGTAGTTTGAAGTTAGTTCCTGCTTTCAACTACAGAGGGTCCTGCACGTATAACAGTTCCCCTTTCAACTTTTCAATGGCTTGAAAGCGATATGCATTCAGTAGAAAACGTACTTCGAATTCTGAATTTTGATCTTTTCCCGGGGCTATGTATATGCAGTACGATACTCTCTCTTCATGCTGTACAGTGGTAGCAACCACAGCTCCCAGTTAGCCACCTGGTGAACAACCGGTACACTTACAACCATTCTGTACCCATACGACTATTCTGCTCTTCACTTTCAGTACAATATTCAGTAAATTACACAAGATGGTCAACACTTTATAATAAAAATAGGCTTTGTGCTAGATGACTTTGCCCAATTGTTGGCTAATGTTAAGTGTTCTGAGCAAGTTTAAGGTAGGTTGGGCTAAGCCATGATGTTCCCAGGTTAGGTGTAGTAATGTATTTTCCACTTACATGGCTTTATCCGGACATAACCCTATGGTAAGTGAAGGAAGAACTTGACTACTTGATTCCGCCTCTCCCAAAGAGCCGAGTGACTGGCAGCACGAACACACTAAAGTTCCTCTACGCCTATAAAAAATAAGCTTATCGCCTTAAAATAACTGGAGAGACTGTAAGAAATAAACAACAAATTTTGTTTCAGCCAGCGGTAGGTATAACGCCATTACAAATTGCTAATACTATCAATTCTTGTCAATTTTTCAGGTCCTCCGAGGTTTCACCGTCAGCCCGTAAAAACACCCCAGCTCACCATCTCAACTTTCTTCTCTCCCCTCCGCTCCACTAACGCCGGCTCATTCCAGTGTTTCTCCAATGAATCTGCTGAAACTCTGCCTCTACAGCTTTTTAGTGGCCAAATCTCAACTTCCTCATCTGTAAAATAGCAATAATACCTGTTTAGCCTACTCCGCTAGAACTGAGGCTAGAGTGAAGTGTGAGAGAGCTCAACTGATATTAATTTCTATCACTGGTGGTTATTTCGGGGTCCTTTTCTCCGCTACACTTTATAATAAAAGAAACATCTTTCTATTCAGAATTTCGACTCCTTTTGCTTCTCCAGCCAGCTCCGGCTGGTCCAACTTTGCTTTGAGCCTGCGCACTAGCTGTCGTCTCTCAGCCTTTGCTTTCCCAGCTTCAGCTGACGAGCTTTGATGACGTTAATCTCCTGCGCCGAGGTACGAGCAGGGCGCGCGTGAAGAGGTGCAGGGTGTCTTCTCCCGACGCATTCCAGTACCTGTGCGTCCCCTGACCTGACAGTATGAAGGAGACGCCACTCTCAAACTGCGAGCGCCGTTTTCTACTCCGCGCCATCGAAGAGAAAAAGGTAAACCGGGAATTTGGCGCTGCGTGAGCGCTCGGGTAGCGCGGCGGCCCGCAACCTTCCGGCCTGGGCGCACAGACCTAGCTCTCGCAGGCCCCGGGAGCCCCTAGGGGAGCGGCCGGTGGGTTCCCCCAAGGCCCCAATATTTATTTGGCTCCCGTGGGGCCTTTTCAAGGCTCAGGTCACCCCAGGGACTGTCAGTGCTCGGGCACTTAGTTTCCACTCTCCTACGTGGAGTGGGTAGGATTACACTTACCTCCAAGTGCTTAGCCCAAGGACTGCCTAGCACAGAGTAATAAATATTTGTATTAGGAATAAAGGAATGTTGTGCTTACAGCGGCTGGATGGCAGACAAACCTATGATTATAGGAACATCAAGATCTCATTTGGAACAGATTATGGGTGCTGCATTGTGGAACTTGGAAAAACAAGGTAACAAAGTATTCAAATTAGGTATAAGCTCAATAGGGAGAAATTTAAAAGAACTTGATTGACCCAGTTTACAAAGCAGTTAAGTCTGGACAGTACTTTGTTTAGCTGCCCAGACTTTGGTTTTATAGTCACACTTTACATTTTTAATCATGAATATATTTTCTGTCACATAAGTATCACATAGTTCTTTCTGATCTCTGTGAATCATATATACAGCCAGCACTGATTGCACTGAATTTGTTCCTTGCATTTGTTGTCATTAAGTAGGGCCTACTTTCCTCCTTTTCCTGAGTGACATGAGAATTAGATTTTTAATATTCATTTGGAAGTTGTGAGGATACTGGTCAGATAATGTTGGTGAACCATGCCATAAGAAGATTCTTAGGACGTCTCAAGTTTGCATGCCATCTTGTATCACTAAATATTTGTTTTAGAAAAGAGAAGAAATGGTCATTGACTCAAAAGTCTGTGGAATAGTAAATATTGTAATGAGATTTTTCTTCCCTGTCATCTCTTTGGTTATGCCAATATGTGTTTTATTTCTGTATGTATTCTACTACTATACTTTGTAGGTAACTTCAACCTTTAATGATATATCATACTGAACATGTTATTACTCAACGTAGTGTAAGACTGAAACTTAATTTTTAGATTTCCTTTTTTTTTAATTGGAAAGGAAATACATTTAATTAACAGATATGTACTTTATCTTTGCAGAGTTCTTGGACAGGTTTCCTGTGAACTTGTTTCTCCAAAACTCAATAGGGCAACAGAAGGTATTCTTTTTTTTAACCTTGAGCTCTCTCAGATGGCTGCCCCAGCTTTTGAACCTGGCAGGTATTTAAATCTTTTTCTTAAGCTGCTTTAGCCAGAGGAGAGCCTAACAGGGGTGAGCTATTGTTTTACTGCCTGGTGTTATATCTCATGACATTAGCCCATTCCTGTTTTCATAGGCAGTCAGATCTCTTGGTGAAGTTGAATCGCCTCTTGGAAAGATGTCTAAGAAATTCGAAGTGTATAGACACTGAATCTCTCTGTGTTGTTGCTGGTGAAAAGGTGGGGAATATGCCCAAAATTCTTAATCTTGGGATGAGTATTGTTGACTCATGGATCCCTGTATCTATACTTTCATTCTCAGAGCTTCAGTTAATTCAGTTTTATTCTAGTTCACTTCACTTCACATATTCCTGAATGCTACCCATAGAACTTTGTGTCATCTCTCTTTGGAGGGACAAAAAAATTGGTGAAAATAGCAACTTGGATTTGTATACAAATTTCTTATTCAAAGAACTTGTGGTTTTTCACATATTTTCATTTATTTTCTTATGTTATTTAAGTGAGTTGATAGAAGCAGGTAATGTTTTCCTTTTTTATGGATGAAGAGCTAAAGAACTGATTGAATCCTTCATTTGGATAGGTTTATTGACTTACACAGGGCTGCATAGTGAGTCATTGGTAGTCCGACATTGGAAATATTACTCTCAATATATTGTGCTATTTGATGATATTAGAACTTTATTCTTGATTAGGGTATTTTAAGTATCTTTTTGACTCCAAAGAAGTCACTTGGCCTTTCCACATTCTATACTTGAATATATTACTATTTGCATTACTTGTAAGGTTATCATAAATATTGTCAAGTAAAACCTAAGAGTTTGAGGTTTTTAAGTTAGGAGACACAATAAAAATATCATTAGGCTTGGAGTTAGGGGAATCTTAGTACTAAATGTAGTGTGGTTCTGTTTATTTACAGTATATATTTTACTGTTGTCAAATGACTCATAGAAAGGTAAGCTATTGGTATTTCAGGTGTTGGTCTGGCTTGACATTTTTCTAAATGTATTTTTATTGATACAATAGAAGGAGTAACTGCATGTTTTAACAGCAAGAGAAAATTTTGCACACAGTGTTACCTTTCCTTATAAATAACCTCTGGTTGTGACTATTTAGGATTTATTTTTGTTTTGAATTCACATTCAGGTTTGGCAAATACGCGTGGACCTACATTTGTTAAATCATGATGGAAACATTATTGATGCTGCCAGCATTGCTGCAATTGTAGCCTTATGTCACTTCCGAAGGCCTGATGTCTCTGTCCAAGGAGATGAAGTAACACTGGTAAGCTTCCATGATGTGAGCCAGGCTCCTTCTTATGAATGAATGAATATCCTTGCTGTGCAGACAGCTTGATTCTAATGAAGTCTTGTTGTAAATGGCAATTAAGTATGTTGTAAAATTTGTTCACAAGGCAAAAAATATGGTCACAGTTACCTTTGAAATCTCTTAAATCTCCTGTATTAAAGTTTTGTCAGTGAATGCATACCCTATCCTGGTTTTTTTAGAATAGAAATAGATGACTTCTTTGGATTGAGCATTAGATAAAGTGGTTGGTTTATGCTTAGGGGGCATGTGTGAAAAATCATAATTCTCAGTATTTTCACAGTGAGATGCTTGTTCTCACTGTGTGGCAAAAACCCATCAGAAACACCTGGAAAGACTGTTAAAACATCTTGCCAGTCTGCATCCTCAGAGTAGAATGGGGATAGGATGTATGAGTTTGTACTTCTGACAGAGTTCCCAGGTGATACGATAGTGCTGGTATAAGGACCACATTTTGAAAACTATGGACCTATACTATTTATATTGTCCTTTCTTTTGTGCAGAGTATGTCAATTTCAATTTATATAAATTACATGCTAGGATAATGAAAGTGCACTGTTGTGATAATTTGATTCCTGAAGTTATAAAAGGAAACATCAGATGCCCAAATTCTCTAAGATGTCATTCATGATGCTGTTTTTAGGAATTAGACTGGAGCAGACTCTTGAAAGACTTAGAGGTGTAGACAAAGTTTTATTAACAATAGAGACATGTTCCTTTAGAGAGGGGAGGTGGTATATGGAAGTAAAAAAGAAAATATAGAGTGATGAGTAGACAAAAAAGACATTGATTTAAAAATACTGTAGAGATATTGGTGGTGGTAAAGTGTTACAGCCATGTTGGAAGAGTTTGGCAGTTTCTTAAAAAGTTAAGTGTAAACTTATACAGCCTAACAATTCTATATCTAAGAATGTACTCAAGGAGGATGAACGTATACATTCACTCAAAGACTTTCATGTGAATGTTCATAGCAGCATTATTCATTACAGCCAAAAACTGAAAATTAGCCAAATGTTCATCAACTAGTGAATGGAAAAACAAAGTGTGGTGTATCCACGCAGTGGAATACTATTCAGCAGTAAAAAGGACCAAACTACTGGTGTGATGTATACTTCAAGGTGGATGAAACATGCTGAGTTGAAAGGAGGCAGATGCAAAAGACTGAAAATTGTTTGATTCCACTTACATGGAATGTCCAGAAAAGGCAGATTTATAGAGATAAAGTATTGATAGATCAGTGGTTGCTTTGGGCTGGGAGTGGGAGTGATAATCAACTGCAAACACGCTTAAGGGAATTTGGGGGAGTAATGAGAATTGTTTGGTTTGGTTTTGTTTTTTTGCGGTACGTGGGCCTCTCACTGTTGTGGCCTCTCCCGTTGCGGAGCACAGGCTCCGGACGCGCAGGCTCAGCGGCCATGGCTCACGGGCCCAGCCGCTCCGCGGCATGTGGGATCTTCCCGGACGGGGGCACGAACCCGTGTCCACTGCATCGGCAGGAGGACTCTCAACCACTGCGCCACCAGGGAAGCCCAATGAGAATGTTTTAAAAACTGAATTGTGGTGATAGTTACTTCACTGTATATTTACTAAAAAGTGAATTATTTACTAACAGTTAGTGAATTTTATGTTATGTAAATTATACCTCAATAAAGCTTTTTGACAAATACATAAAGTTTTAAGGAAGATGAATGGCAAAGTCAAACAGGTAGTTGCAAAAGAAGTTATTTAGGTACTCACTGAAGATTAAAGGGATTTCGGTTTTTATTTTAATATCTGATGTACAAGATGATTTTTTGTATGTTTATAAGTTAGTGACTGTAATTATTGAAACTTTTATTTTCAAACAGTATACACTTGAAGAACGTGATCCTGTACCATTGAGTATCCACCACATGCCCATTTGTGTCAGTTTTGCCTTCTTCCAGCAAGGGTAAGTCTCATCCTTGTCATGGTCTGAAATTATAAATCCGTAGGCAAATGAACAAACCCCTTGTTTAATATTAGAGCGCCTTATAGTTCTTTTATTTCTTTCTTAAGAGCATTACTTGACAAATGCTCAGAACTAAGAGCTTTCTCAGTAGAAGTGACAAATTCTCCTTTAATGAAGAGACTTCACGTTTTTCTTTTCATGGCATACTTACACGTTTATGAGTTTACCACAGCATGGTAGTGTATCTTTCCTAGAGGTATACGGATGTTAGGCTCTAATTTTGGAAAGTAGGCTGAGAAAGACTGTGGATTAATGGAAGACGACTTTGGAATATATTTGAGGAGCATATTATATGGAATAGTTGTAGGATAGGAGCAGGTTACAAGGCGGAATGGTTCACAAATGAGAAAAAAAATCTTGTTTTCCTTCAGCTCTCCAGCAGTTTCTTCACAACTCACTGCTAATTCCTCCTACAACAGAAAACCTGGAATCTTAGGTCCGTGTAAGGTGCCTTTAAATGAAAGCTTGAGCCTTAAATCTCTTTAGAAACAAAGAGAGGTATAAATATTTTAGCAATTTTACGACTAAGAACTAGAGAAAAGCTTTCATCTTTCAGTCACTGTAGTAGAGAATTTTATTGGAGGGAAATAGACCAGCACTGTCCTGTAGAATTATGACATGAACCATATATGAACTTTTAGTAGCCACATTAAGAGGGTAAAAAGAAACAGGTAAAATTAATTTTGATATTTTATTTTACTTGATACATCTAAAATATTTTAATATATGATCAATATCTTAAAAATTATTCCTGAGATATTTTGCATTCTTTTATTTCTACTAAGTCTTTGAAATCCAGTATTTTATACTAATAGTACATCTTAGTTTGGACTAGCCACATTTCAAGGGCTCAGTAACCACATGTAATTAGAGGCTAACATTGGACAGTGTGGAAATAGGCAGTATTTTTTTGTAATGAGCCATTAGCATAACCTGGAAGAATTTCAAGCAGAACTTGGAAGAATTTCAAAGTACAGGATATTAGGGAAACTTTAAAATTAACCAAATTAACATAATTCTGTTGTCTCTTTTCAGATTAAAGTGACTCAAATTCATAGGCTCAGACCTACACTGTGTTGACCTTACTATAATCCTATTTTTAAAAATATCCATTAGCTTAAAATTGACAAGCACTCAGCATCAGATTTGTTCATGTCCATTTAACATTCATTTCAGAACATATTTATTGGTGGATCCCAATGAACGAGAGGAACGTGTAATGGATGGCTTGCTGGTGATTGCCATGAATAAGCATCGAGAGATTTGCACCATCCAATCCAGTGGTGGGATAATGCTGCTGAAAGATCAAGTCAGTGCTTTGATTTGATTAATGTTCCATTAAAAATAGGTCTCTTCTTTTTAGAAGCTTTTTCTTGTTTTTAAACTAAAATCCAACAGATATTTTCAATGATTGATTCTCGGACCTGTTAGAATCTGGTTTCAGTATTGTCTGTTGACTTGTGGCTACAAGGTACCCTCCTTCCTCCCTTGCTTCTCCCATGGATGGCCCTCCAGAGTCTACACCTCTAGATAGAGGAATACTTTTTTCCTTTCAGTGAGGAAAGAGATTTATATCCTTTCCCCTTCCCCTTCCTTCCCCTTCCCCTTCCATGTGTTGGGTCTTCATTGCTGCGAGTGGGCTTTTCTCCAGTAGCAGTGAGCGGGGGCTGCTCTTCGTTGCGGTCGCTTCTCTTTTTGCGGAGCACAGGCTCTAGGTGCGCGGGCTTCAGTAGTTGCGGCACATGGGCTCTAGAGCGCAGGCTCAGTAGTTGTGGCACATGGGCTCAGTTGCTCCGCGGTATGTGGGATCTCCCCAGAACTGGGATCCAACCTGTGTCCCCTGCACTGGCAGGCGGATTCTTAACCACTGTGCCACCAAGGAAGTCCCTATATCCCTATTTTTCTTTAAAGTGTCAGAAAGTAGAAATTATGTAAAAAGATAGTTTTACTTTTGGAATTTGGGTACAGTGAGCAGAAGTTCTCAAATCCAGCTACATATAAGATTCACATGGAGACTTTTAGAAAATAGATTGCCACATAGTGCAGCTCGTCAGGAGCACAAAGACTACTTAATTGGAATTCCAGCTCTTCCTTACACTAACTGACCTTTGGCAGATGGTTTCATATTTTTGTGCTTCAATCTCTTTATCTGTAAAATAGTAAATAATCTTAATGTCAACACCTTCTGTTAGGATAATATAGGGATAGATATGGATATATTGTACTGTATAGCATAAATTAAGTGTGCAATAAATGTTAGTTTCTGTTATCATCATTGTCATTATTACCAGCATCATGACCACTGCCAGATCCCTATTTCCAGCGATTCTGATTCATTAGGTCCCTGAGGCCTGGGAATCTTCGCTTTATAAAAGCTTTCCGGGGGACACTGTGCAGCCCTGTCTTGAACAGAGCTATGGATCACTCACAGAAAGGAAGTTAGTGTATCTGTGGCCTCTTGAGTGGTATCTTCTACATTGTCATAGAAAAGTTTTTGGGTCAGTTCCTTTAACATTTAAAGATAGCTCTCACGGGCTTCCCTGGTGGCACAGTGGTTGAGAGTCCGCCTGCCGATGCAGGGGACACGGGTTCATGCCCCTGTCCGGGAGGATCCCACATGCCGCGGAGCGGCTGGGCCTGTGAGCCATGGCCGCTGAGCCTGCGCGTCCGGAGCCTGTGCTCTGCAACGGGAGAGGCCACAACAGTGAGAGGCCCGCGTACCACCAAAAAAAATAAATAAATAAAAATAAAAATAGCTGTCACATCTTGCCTTAATTTGTGTTTACACTGTATTATTTTCATATTTTAAAAAAAGGCTTAAATTGCAAAGGTAGAAAAACTAATCTCATGTTTTTAGTTTTGTTAGAGAAAGCTACTTGATTTGTTGTCTTTAAATAACAGAGTTCACTTTTATAAATAGGTTTTGAGATGTAGTAAAATAGCTGGTGTGAAGGTAGCAGAAATTACAGAGCTAATACAGAAAGCTTTGGCGAACGACCAGAAAGTTAGGTAAGTTTGATTTTTTTAGAACTGAATGGTCTTGTTATAGATTTTTCTGTTGAGGATTTTTCTCGCACAAGCATAACTCTACAGTTTTTACACTCAGTCTTTCCTTACCTGTTCATCTCAGTTGAATATACTAAATGTTTTTTGAAAGTTGATTGAACTATTTATTGTATTCCAGTTTATACATCATCTGTATTAAAAAGCCACATAATATTTTTCATTTAAAAAGTTAACATTTTCTTAGGAAAAAAAGAATCCAGTAGCTCATGTTAACAGAAAGAATACAAACTGGGGTTGATTCCCATCTCTTCTTACTGTGTGACATTAAGCAACAGCTATATCTCAGCACTTCAGTGTCTTCTGCTTTAAGTACATAACACATGCTTGACACATGGTTTAATAAATGGTTTAATTATAGTAACTTTTTATTATCTCACTTGATAGGCATAATAAATTGGTGGGGTTAAGTTAGTCAAATAGTTTCTCATCCAATATTTCTCATGTATCAAAAGGATAAAATAGTTAACTTTTTTTTCCCTTCCTGTCTTCTCTCCCATCTCTCATTCCCCCTTCCCTCCCAACTCCCCAAAAAAACCCACACAGGAAAGAAGGTGGAAAGTTTGGCTTTGCAGAATCTATAGCAAATCAAAGGATCACAGCATTTAGAATGGAAAAGGCCCCTATTGATACCTCCGATGTAGAGGAGAAAGCAGAAGAAATCATCTCTGAAGCTGAACCTCCTTCAGAAGTGTATCTTTCCTGGGTGTTTTTGGTAAAAACAAGAAGATTCATAACACTTTGGGTATTATTAGGGCTCTGTGAAGCGTGTGCATATGGAAATTTGTTTTCTGAAACACTGTACTTTGTTAGAAAAAAACATTTAAGATACGAGACAAGATAGTGATGAGTCATATTAAATTGATGGTGTAACATCTACCTTCTCTTCAGCTATCCTACCAAAACCAGAAAATTCTTTTATTTTAAGAAGCAATTTACAGCATTTCATTTTCCTTTGGAAAATTGTTCCCTAATCTCACTGGCATGGTCAGACACTATACATTATACACATTGTTCTTATTTTTTTTAATAAATTTATTTACTTATATATTTATTTTTGGCTGCATTGGGTCTTCGTTGCTGCACACGGGCTTTCTCTAGCTGTGGCAAGCAGGGGCTGCTCTCTGTTGTGGTGCTCAGGCTTCTCATTGCGGTGGCTTCTCTTGATGTGGAGCACGGGCTCTAGGCGCTCGGGCTTCAGTAACTGTGGCTCACGGGCTCTAGAGCGCAGGCTCAGCAGTTGTGGCGCACGGGCTTAGTTGCTCTGCAGCATGCGGGATCTTCCTGGACCAGGGCTCAAACCCATGTCCCCCTGCATTGGCAGGCGGATTCTTAACCACTGCGCCACCAGGGAAGTCCCCACATTGTCCTCGAAGTTCATTCATTCACCAGATTTATTACTGCAACTAAAATGTTCAGAGCAAGTGTGTCTCTTGATATTTCTCACCCCTTGTGTCCATAAAATCTTAACCTGAGTTATACACTATTTCTTCTTCACTGTCCAGCCATCCATAGTATAGCTATTAGTAAATTTTTTCCTAATAATTTGAGGCACACTTCAATCAATCTTAAAGGAAGAAAACTTTCATTCTAATCATTTTCAGCACTGCATCAAATAGCAGTATTTCTGTTATTCAGTTTTCTTAACTTGCTAAGTGTTTCGAAACCTGTGCTGTGGACTCCTGGAACCGCCCAAATTGGAGAGGGAATAGAAAACTCCTGGGGTGATCTTGAAGACTCTGAGAAGGAAGCTGAAGATGAAGGTGGCAGTGATGAAGCTATTATTCTTGATAGTATAAAAATGGACACGGGAGAAGTCTCTAATATTGGAAGCCAAGGTATGTGATACTTTATGGCTATATGTAATATATATATATATATATATATATATATATATATATATATACATACATACATATATATCCCTATTTTAGTAATCTTATTTTTATATTAGCAGTTGGGGCTAAATATTTTATAATTTAAATTTCAACTAAACTGTTGAGGCTAACTGCAAGAATATGCTTATCTTTGAGGAATAGTGGTATTCTTTGGTATGTGAAGGGAGTGGCATTTTTTATTTTTAAGTTTTTTTTTTTCTGTTTTTGTATCTTATCCGGGCCAGTTTTAAGGGGATGAGTTTCTTAAAATCTCATTCCTGTGTGCTATTTTTTCTTTGTATAGTTTCTAGACTCAAACATAAAAAGGCAGTATCATACGTATATTAGAGTAGTGCCATCCGTAGAACTTTCTGCAGTGTTAGAAATGTTCATTCTCTACACTGTCCAGCATAATAGCCACTAGCCACATGTAGCTACTGAGCAGTGAAATGTGGCTTGTGTGAAGAATTCTAAATTTTAATAAACAAGGAGGGATCTAGGAAGTAGGTTGGTGGAGAAATAAAGGATACAGCTATTAAATCTGGCTGAGAAAATAGTGAAGGTGATACTGTTTTGGTGTATAATGCACATACCTGCCTGCCTTCAAGGAAGATCATTGCCTGTAAATATTACTGAGGACCTGCTGGGGTTTTTTGTAAGGCAAAAAAAAAAAAAAAAAAAAATCCCCATTAATTGGGACCCTTATTCAGCTTTCCCAGTGGTTACTTCTATTTAGTATTATTCTTCCAGACCTCGTTCCATGTATTTACTATATATTTACACCAACATAAGCTGCTTAAACACAGGGACTATTTATTGATAGATGTTAACTTTTTTTTTTTAACTCCATATGCCTTTATATATTTGTGAAATTTTTCTAATAGGGAGAAAGTAATTGAAAACTCTATTTAAATATAAAGAATTAATGTAGTAAGTTTCATGGGGAAAATGGACAAAAGAACAGAAACAGACATTTCTGTTCTTTTGCCCATTTTTTGTTTCTGTTCCTATTTGTATTTGCATTCCCAAATACAAACGGCCAGAAACACATTGGCAAGGGTGTATAGGAAAATGGGTTAATATACTATTGTTGGAATGTAAATTGAAACATTTCTGGAGGGATCTGGCAAAAATGTCTTTCAGAAGGTATATGCCTTCTGACCAAGGAATTCTGCTTCTAGGTATTTTTCCTTTTAGTGTTGTTTATAATAGGGAGAAATTTAAAATCTAGATCTTGAAAATTAACAAATTCAAGGAGTAGCACAAGGAATTCAGTTGGCATATTGACTTGTTTCCAAATTGGTTCTATAAGATGCTCTATGTGTGTGTGTATAGTGTGTGTGTGTGTGTGTGTGTGTGTATATATATATATATATACACACACACACACACACACACACACACGTATGTAGAATTATCCCCCTCATTTTAATTCTATTAAAGAAGCACACATAAGGTTTTTCAGAGCTCCAAGGAATAACCTCAGGGAAGGGAAGAACCAAATAGTAGATCTGTAAGCCTCCACCCAAAATGCTGCTTGGGCTCTCTATCTGAAACTTATATTCCTTTCTTAACATTTTCTTAAAAGATGCCCCTATAGTGCTCTCAGACAGTGAAGAAGAAGAAATGATCATTTTAGAACCAGATAAGAATCCGAAGAAAATAAGGTAACATTTCTGGTTTATTTCAAATGTATACATATACTCAAGACTTTTTAGAAGCTTGCTCTCTGGGTTTCTTCAACCTGAGATTTATAGAATTAGGTCTGTAAAACTGCTTGGATGCCTTTCAAGGTTACAGTATTCTTCTGTCATAGGTGGCAAAAGTAAGCTCCTAGTACTAATACTGTTAAAACTTGTTAATTTACTTTGTTCACAGAACACAGACCGTCAGTGCAACACAAGTAAAAGCACCAAGTAAAAAGCCAGTGAAAAAGAGAAAAAAGAAGAGAGCTGCTAATTAAAGTTCACATAGTTGTATATTTGTGTATATAACTATTAAAAAGGTATTTATTCAGTGCTAACAACCTTGGGTATTATTCACAAACCCATTACAGAATCTAGTTCTTTATACAGTTTTTACATTATGCTTTAAAATAAACGTCTGGAGGACTCTTTAAAACAGGTTTTAAATAACTGTCACTTTGGTAGGTCAAGTGTAGTAAAAGTTGATGAATGAAAAGCATTTTCATAGTGTGTACAAAGACCTGAAAGAGTCTTCTTAGATTATGCCCAAGTCAGACAGTTGGCCCAGTTCCTTAGGGAGGTGAATGTCATCACCTGTGTATTGGAAGGAGAAGCCTTCCCTGTCCCCATGCTTTAATAAACCAAATTAATTTCTCTAAGTGAAATCCTGAAGTCAAATTTTTGCCTCAAATTAAATTTGACTTACAAACCAAATTTTCCAAATCAATTTATTTCTTATTATCCTGACAGCTGGCATCATTAATACTTTAACAAAAACCACTTAAAATTAGCCAAATATCTAAGATAGTTACATGTACAAAAGATATACAAATTAAAACCTTTAAAAAGTAATAGATACCATAATTTGTACTTGACCGTAACTTCCGTATTCAGAAATGATTGTAAAATTAAAACCTAAGATAAAATCTGTACACCATATACTTTGAGTGATTTACATCCTAGAAAACAAAGGCAGTCTTTCACTGTTACACATTTAGTGTCTCGGGTGGGTTGAGGAGAGAAACACCATGATACCTGTAAGCAGGGGAAAAAAAATCCATTTTTAGTAAACATTCATTGGGTGAAACAGATTATGGAATGAAACATATACTAGGAACTCACAAATGCTATTTCTGTCTACTTGAATTAATGGTTATAAAACCATAGTCTGGTCCCCAACACCTGCATGCATGCCCACCGTTCCTCTCCCCTCTTCTCCCTCAAATACAAGACAGAAGCTCAAAACACATGGCTGCTAAGAGAACAGTTGCTTAAGGAGGCTGTGCCTGACTTGTGAATCCCTTAAGTAAAGTTAAAATGTCAAGGATCTCTGAACCGTACGATAGCCTGGAAAAGCAAGCTTCTTTGGTATCTACTGCTGTTAATTCTTACTTTGAGTTTTTGTACTTTTCTCTTATTGACTGTTGTGCATGCCGCGGAGCTCTGAGGTAGGTCTGGTGGAGGTCCATGAGACAAGGCTTTAGAGTTTCCAGCGTATATCCAGTCTTTTGTACTAATGATTCAGGCTGCAGGAGGGAGGACGGAACCACTGAGTTTTGTTTTTAGTAACAGACACTGAATACAAGTTAGTAGTTGGCATTAGTTGGCTTGAGTTTTGTCCTAACACCTCCAACTAACATCTTCCTGTTTTCTCAAGCTCTTTTTGCTAACTTTGATCAATTTTTACTATTTTCCTTGCCAACAGCAAGTCTTATGGCCTGAATTCTTTAAGCACACCTTTCAAATCCAAGCATTAATAGTAACCAAGCTTTCTACCTGACAGATGCTATTAAACAGGTAAGACAAAATGCTTTCAACAGTGTACGTGGCTGAATAGCTCTTCCAGTTCAGTACATCCTGACAACTGTCAGTTGTATAGGACAGTTATTTAACCTATCTGGCACAAGCATTTACAGCACAAGGTGGATGTGTAAGGACGTCGTCATACATACCCAGCTTTGTCCCGTGACAGTGTAGAGTGCTAAATGAAAGGCTGCTGCGGCGGTCACTGATGGCAAATACTTTAGATATGGGTCAGCATCTATCAAACTTAACTCTCCCAAAAACTGGAATGAAAAAGTAAATATACTTTATGATCATAAGAGCTCTGGAATTCAAAACTCAAATCCTTACCTTCTGACCAAATATTTCACTATCTTTAAGACTGGCTCTGTAGCAACCATTGCCACATCTTTAAATATACTCACTATCATATTTTGCTTCATTCTCATCCTGTATTTTTCCTCCTTAATAGCTTTAAAAACAACTCTTCTGGCTACCATTTACCAAGACTTCCTCCTCATACCACTATTCCTAGTGCTTTCTCCATTTATGTTTTCTTTTGCCAATGGTAGGCTTTCTTTCATGCTGCAGCACTAACCTGTCCCCAGAATACTAAATCCCTTGACCAAGGCTGTATAATGAAACTAGAGCTTGCCCCGAAATTGTGACCTTAGAATCTTCATTCAGCAAAATGAGAAGAACTTACCATTGCTAAACTTTCAACTTTGCAGTTTGCAGACTGCTGGTGCAGAAAGTACTGGGTAAGAAACTGATTTATTGTTGGTGCAGCTAAGTCAAAGGCAAGGACTTTCAAAACTAGGTGCTCCATTCTCAGAACTTGTTTCTTGGTATAAGTGTCATCTGTAATGTATACAAACTCTGCTACTTCTGGGGGGTATATTTCTTCAAACTTTCTACAATGAAAGAAGTTTTCAGTAATCAATCCTTGTATAAGAAAAGCAAGCTTGTTTGTCCCAACTTGAAATCCCTTAAGCAGAATGAATGGAACGAATCCAAAACCAGTTGCCTGTTTGCACTGATACTTGACCATTTCTAGCCAAGACTAGGTAAATGCTAATTAAAAGCCCCAAATATTTCTCCCACTTCAGTCAAAGGAAGTAAGTGAGAGACTGACTTCCCAAGATGGGAACAATGCCAGAGTTCACCAAGTAACTGAAAATGTAGGAAATTTCCTTAGAAAAATAAATAATTTACATTTTAGTTTTCATGTCTTAATGGAGAAAAGATAAGATTTTGCTTATATACCAGAAAGTACTTTAAAGTAGAAGGAAGCACTCTGTAACCTAGTCCTGGTGTATTAAAATGTCGCCAATCTGTAGGTTCATTCAAGGTGCCCTGAAATCCAAATCTAGGAAAATTAATGTCCTAAATTTAAAAAGTTTCATCCACTCCACCATCCCTAAAGTAGTCGCTGACTCCCTGCCTTGTATAGTATGTTAAAATGTCATACTTTAAAAGATCACAGTTTCTTCCCTACACAGAAAGATACTACTAATCACTTTTAACCCAACAAACCAAGTTGTACTTACGAGGCTAACAGCATAGCAGCAGTGCCCACAAGCTGAAGTTTTCCTCTCAACACAGACATCGATGAAAGAAACCTATCAATGTAGTTCACAGCCAAATGCAGGGTCTCATTCTGTAGTTTATATTCTTCTCCTACTTCAACTAACCAGTCCACGAGGATAGCCCTCATACTGTTAGTAATGTCTGGCTGTTTCTTCATGTAACCCACTTTAGGCTTACATTTAACCTGTTGAGAAGGTTACTTAGTGTTAAAACTGCAGTTAGATTATTCTACCATTAACAGATGCTGCCTATATGCTAGAAACTTAAGTATAGCATTAGAGTAATTCACTGGCAGTTAAAAAACTTAAAAACATTATCCTCTTAATTTCCTTTCACCACAGTGAACAAATAGTGTAAAAAGTAGATTCAGAGAGCCTTTACCTCCATTTCCCTAAGGTATGTGTGAATGTCCTCATGGTAGTCTGGTACTTCATTAACACTCACTGGCTTTTCATCTTCCAGTACAATTGACATATCCATAGTATGCGGTGACTCTAGGAGAATTCAAAAGTACAGTGAAGTTCACTTTTCATTTTCGACTTAATTTAAGAGCTAAAAGTGATTGCCCTTGTAAGGAGTCCCAAACTACCAATGTGTTTATTTCATCCAACTAAAAAGAGCTTGTTACGACAAAGTACATAGAAGATTTAACTCTGATTTTAGTACCTATGTCCACTTAGTTTTGGAATGATTTTAATTAACAAGAAAAAGTACTGACAAACCATTAACAGCAAAATGAGTTAGAGGAGCAGGTATTGAAGTGTCTTCATCTCCCATGACAGGAGTACACTGGTTTTGCTAGGACAAAGTTAAAATCCAAGTTTGGAGATATCTAGGATTTGTCAAAAGAGAGTTTGCAGACCCCGAAGTCTAACATTCAAAGCACAGTCCAGGCAATAACTAGAAGTAGGGCTAACAAGTGTGCTAAAGAGAAACTCAGATTTCTTATGGGCAGTTCAAACACATTAACACTAATATCAATGGGTGATTCTTTTTTGGTAAATTTAAATTATCTTTGAAGGCAAAAAATATCCATTATTCTTTTTACTTCAAGGTTTGAGTTTAAAATTTGTTGCAGATTTTAAATAAAAATACACCAATTATTTTGTTTCCATAGGACTTCGCTGCTATACCTCTCATCTACAGAACTAAAGCTGAGATTGAATTTAGTGAGCTGTCCAGTGACTCGATAGCCTGATGGTAAAGAAGCAGCACAAACTGTAGTCAGAGTTGTCTATAGCAGCTACTCTGACCCACAGGAGGACAATGTCCCTCTCTGGTATCAGACAATCAGACTGATTTTACAGAAACAAAGTTTTAAAGGTGGAAGAGATGTTGGCTATCTCAGTATTTAAAGCTGCATTCTCAAATAGCCCTCTATTTGAGAATGGTATGTACAAAGTGAGTCTTAACACAACTGAAATATATTCTCCCAATCAAGCAAACATTTCCAGGGTCAGATTAAAATAAGTCTGAGATCTAATGAAATTGATGTGATTAGAAGCGTACCAGGAGCACAGGATTAGGATCCTTTTGTAGGTCACTGGGTCTTGGATTAGCTGTGAGGCCTGAGATAAGTCACACCCTTTCTAAACTTGTTACATTAAACCTAACTCATAATGTAGTTAAGGATCAGGTAAGATCATGTTTTGAAAAGCAAAATTTCATTAATCCAGTCTATTCAATAATTATGATTACATTGATTTGATACAAATTTTTTTTAAAACTTACCAAAACTACCATCCATTGGGTAATCAAGAGGTGCCAGTGGTTTTCTCGGTCCTGGTAAAGTAACAGCTGAATTAAAAGCCAAGACATCTTCACTTTCTGGTTTTTTAGATTCAACTGGCCTCTTCTGAGTCTCTTCTTCTGCTTCATCCACATGGATGGTAAATGCAGGCTGTTGACTGTTTGCTTTCCAGGGAGGAACGGTGACATGCTCATCATTTATAGGAAGATCCTTAAGAGGTGCAACCTAAAAAATAACTGGCTTTGAGCCTATTAAGTGGAATTTTGTTCTGCTTTCATCCCCTTATACTGCATTTACTCCCAATTACTCTATCAGGAAAATTAAACTTTAGGGGGGAAAATCCAGACAAGGAAATTTGAGTAGTCAGTTGGAGAAAGAAGGGATGTTCCAATTTGTCACAGGCATTCCTGCAAGGGTTTTAGGGTCAGATTAAGTGGAATTGGGCAAAACTGATCAAGGCCACGAGATGGGTGGAGTGGCAGGGCGAAAAATGCCAAATTTAGGAAAGATGGCAAAAAAGTGGTTTACCTCTTTCGCCCCAGGGTGGAGCAACAGAGCAAATTCGGTAAGATGGCGGAATTGACCAAAAGCAAAGTATTTTTTATACCCTTTCCTAAAGCAGAGGTAATCTCTTAACCATATGGGGAGGATGAAGGAAGTCCGAGCAGTGCCTGGGGCTTAAAAGCAGAGAGAAAGGCGTGGAGCCGGGCAAAGGCCATACTCATGTTGTAGGACTTGGTTTGACTTCGTTATCTATAGAAAAATACTCCCAATGGAGGAGAGCGGACAGCCAGCACAAACGCAGAGTGCTGGCAGGGAGAGTAATGGGAGAAACTAATGGGAGTAATGTGGCATCCTACACTCCAGAAAACCAGGGATCAAGGGACTCCAGATCCTGGCTTCCCGCGAAAAGGCCAGGGGATGCTTTCTCGCCACTCTCCTATGCCGGCTAAACCCATGCAAAACTCCCGCTCGGCCCACCCTCCTGCAGATACGGCTCACTGCTTTACCCGTCGCGTCTTAGGCCTCTGCTGCGGCGCTGGTCCCCGCGAGTTCCCGGCCTTCAGTACCGCCAGCCCAGCGCGGGTCCGGGACTGCTGGGTGGGCGCCGCCTTCTCGGGGTTGATGTTCTCCTGGTCCTCCTGGAGCGCCGTCTGCTGCAATGTTAACAGCGCCGAGCCTGCCTCGCGGGCCGCAGGCCCGGGCGCGGAGCTGCCCAACATCACTTCTCCCGGGGGCGCGGCGGGATCAGCCTGCGGCGCCAAGCAGCGTGCACTGCGTCCCGCTGATCAGCCTAGGTACACTCCAGCTGTACCCGCCCGCCGCAGCTCGGGCCAGCCTACCCACCCGCTGGCCCGCTCGAGATCGTGTAGGACCGAGGAGGTTGCGAAAGGCGGAGGCAGGCACTGCCGGACGTGGAGGACCAAAGACGCCCCCGAAATGAAGCGAGCAGCCCGCCGGAGCGGCGGCTGTTCATGCAGTTCAAGTATCCCGCGACTATTGAAATGGACCAATGAAAAGGGCCGAGGCCCGTGACGTCACTCGGGGCGACGCGGTCGCAGGCGAGTGAAGGCGGCTGCGAAGGCAACCGAGCAGGGGCGGAGCGGGGCGAAGAGACGTCGAACGGCGGCAGGAGGAAGTACGCGCGCCCGGCGGGGAGGCGGGGCCTAAGTCTACTGTGACTTTAAATAGGGCCGCTAGGCGGTCCCTGTCTCGGGGTAAGGGCAGTCTCTAGGATAAACTGAATTAAACTTTAGCAATTAGTAGCGGGCCGCCCCGGCCTTCTGCCCTAGGACCTCCAGTTAGCTTGACTGACTAGTTTCTCAAGGTCTAAAATCTGATCCGGCCACATACTGGCCTGGTGGTCTTGTTCAAGTTATTCAGTGTCTCCAATTCTCAATTTTCCTATCTGTTAATTGGGAATGATATCTACGCGTTATACAGTTGTCGTTAGTATTAAATAACGTGCATAAATCATTTAACACGCTGCTTATGTAACTGATATAATATTGAAAGACTATAATGTCATCTTACCATTTAGGTGTTTCTTCACAGTCTTATGCTTTTTATTTTTCCTAATGAAGATGCAATTAATTTAAAGTGCCACCTTGAACTACTGTTGATATATGTAACAAACAGTAATGTACTACAAGAAATTCAACTAGACAGTCATTAATTTTTATCTCTTTTTTCTCCCCAAGGTGTGGCAGCCGACAAAAAGCTCGGAGTAAAATTCTAGTGACCTAGATATAATTATGTGTTCCATTTAGAAATGAAGGTTGTTTAAACATAGTAAAAGCAATATGACCTTATAAAAGTAAAACTCTCTTAGCAATATGTGCCTTTAACAAATTTTCACATTTAATATACAACAAGGCTTGCACATAACTAATAAATATAATGGTATATAATTAAGAAGCACTGTTGTTTTCCAACAAATTCATAAGTGTGCCCTTCTTGAAAACACACAGAATAGTTTATTTTCTATTGTAATCCTTATGCTATTTTAAACAACCTTTAAGTACAATATTCACCTGAATATGAATAAAATATGAATTAAGATTAATGACTTCCATAGCCTTAAAGTCATATTTCCCTCCATTTATGATAAAAAAGAAATCAGTGGATATTAGTGCAGGAAAATCTAAGAATCTGTCACTATTTCGACACTATTCACATGTAGTATACTTGTATAGCCCTACTGGTTACAGCACATCAAGTTAAGATCCCCCCAGTCTGTGCAAATTCTGCTGATTTACCTGGCCAACTCAAGTATTTTACAAACTGAGCATGGGTCACAAAACATTACCAAGCAACGGCAAAATCAATTGTAAATCAATCTCAATTCCTTAAAAAAAATTTATGTTATTTCCCCTGGTTGACAACATACATAGTAACCAGAATGCAATCCAGGCACCAGAACTTGGGTTCCACCTTTACAAAATAATAGCATGTCCTCTTAAACACTTAACCTCACTGAGAATCAGTTTTCTTACATGATTTGACAAAATAATCAATATATGTTGTCAAGATCAAATGAGGAGGGACTTCCCTGGTGGCACAGTGGTTAGAATCCACCTGCCAATGCAGGGGACACGGGTTTGATCCCTGGTCCAGAAAGATCCCACATGCCGCAGAGCAACTAAGCCCCTGCGCCACAACTACTGAGCCTGCGCTCTAGAGCCGGTGAGCCACAACTACTGAAGCTTGCGTGCCTAGAGCCCATGCTCCGCAACAAGAGAAGCCACCACAATGAGAAACCCTCTCACCGCAGTGAAGAGTAGCCCCGGCTCGCTGCAACTAGAGAAAGCCCGCACGCAGCAGTGAAGACCCAACACAGCAAAAAAATTATTAATTAATTAATTAAAAAAATAATAATTAGCCAAAAATAAATTAAAAGAAAAAGAATCAAATGAGGTAACATACGTAAATACATTTTGAAAACTGTAAAGCAGTTTATACATACGTGTGTTAGCTTATTAAATATTTGAATATATTTTTATTTTCCAAATAATAGTTCTCGATTATTATAAACATTATAATTACTATAAAATAATTATTTTATACAATGATTATTATAAAACATCCACTTGAAAAAAATTCACTAAAATCCCTTATAATCATTCCACTTGTTTTAAAATGTCCTCCTCTCTCTCTCTGTCTCTCTCTGTCTCTCTCTCTCTTTTTCTCTCTTACTCCTCTTCCTCTTCCTCTTTCTCTGCTATGTGAGGACACAACAAGAAAGCAACCATCTGCAAGCCAAGAAGAGAGCTCTCACCAGAGCCCAACCACGCTGGCACCTTGACCCCAGACTTCCAGCCTCTAGAACTTACGCGGACCTCTCACTGCCGTGGCCTCTCCCGCTGCAGAGCGCAGGCTCCGGATGCGCAGGCCCAGCGGCCATGGCTCACGGGCCCAGCTGCTCCGTGGCACGTGGGACGTGGGACCCTCCTGGACCGGGGCACGAACCCGTGTGCCCTGCATCGGCAGGCGGACTCTCAACCACTGCGCCACCAGGGAAGCCCTGAATGCGGATCTTGATGTTTGAATATGTTTTAACCTTGCACGATGTCTATACTAACAATATATGGGTTGTTTGATAAATATTTTAAAAATTAAAAAAAAAGTTCCATTTGTCAAAAAAAATAGAAGCATTACTAAAAAAAGTCATAACATATTTTTAGATAATATTTAAAAACGCACTTGAAATAAAAGTATATACAGTTAGCTTGCAATTCTATTTTAACAGTTTTCATTTAAACATACAACTTTGGAACTTTACCTTATTTATATTTCATGCAGCATCAAAGAAAGCAATCAATGCATTTTGGTCATAACTGTCCAGAATCTCCAGTAAAAGAGGCACTTTGGTTTTTACATTGGTGCCTTTGAATTTGAACTTATCTATGAAAAGATCGGTGATCATGCCTATAAAGAAAAAATGTTAATTTTCTGTCATTGATTAATTCTATTAATGACACATTATTTAATGAAAGTAAGCGACTGCTTGAGAATCTATTTCTAAGCACCTGTAATTCCATTATTTAACATACAGAAATCTGAAAGGATTGATGCATTAAAAAATATTTGGGGGGGATTTTAAGGCACGTTTCAAAATATAAATCATTTGGCTAATAACCCTCTTAACAATTGGCTATAAGCTATTAATTCAGACAATCAACTGCTGGCCAGTTTTGAACTGCTATTGGTATATATAAAATTACAACAAGTGGGGTTTTTTTTCCCACCAGGCTGACCATTTTGACATAGTGTAGACATATTCTGTTCATAACAGCTTTATCTGAATTAAAATATCCCATCTATATGTTGACCGTTCTTAGGATTTGACTTGACAGCAAATATTTCTAGTTTCAAAGATCTGGGCAAATTATTTCACCTTTGAGTTTTTGCATATATATAGTGGGAATAAGTCAAGCTATCAACCTTTTATCCAAAACTCTTGATGCAAGATGTGTTTCAGAATTTTTCACATTTTAGGAAGATAATAAAAGGAATATACCATATATACGGCATAATACCCGTGGAAAGTGAGTGGCAGCATCTGATAACAAAACATAACATTTCTGCAACAAAATATATGAATATTCATACTAAGTGGAATAAAAAAACTATAAATAACCTCATATCAGTTTAAGTGAGGTTTTGTCATTAATTCAGATCAAGTCAGATTTATTGCCAAATGATTTATGAACAAAGTTTTTGATTTCAAAGCTCTCTGGACTGTGGAATTGGTGATACGATATGGTGGTTCTGCACCACCCATCTTCTAAGTTGTAATGGGAATAAAAGATCATGTGTTTGCCACATAGTAAATATTAAGATATTAGATATTATTGTTACCGTTTATGAGCAAGTCTCTGGGCATAAAATAAATTCATTAGGTAGATCTTAAGGATCAATATGGACTGATGATACCAACTGACTCTACAGAAGACTCGGCACAGTGCAAAAAGCTTGCATTTGGGGGCGAGGAGATTCTAATGAAGGCTTTGCCACCACCTACCTATGTGACAACACATTCTTAAGCTCAGATTTCAGTTTACAGATGTGAAAACCAGAGATAACACTATCTACCTTGCTGAGCTGTTGGAAGGATTAAATATCCCCCCTGATTATAAAGATGTTATAAATAAACAGGCGTGCTATGCACAATAGGTCTTACATAAAGATCACAAAAAATGTTTCCTTAAGCTGTTCCTTCCTTCCTCCCTCTTGCTCTTGCTTTTTCAATACAACTGTGAAACATTCACCTTCTCACCACCAAAGCAGAATGAGTTTTAAACATAAACTGACACAGCACATATATACCCCCATTAAATTTTGCATAAAAATATTAAATGCTGCATTTTGATATTTCAGAATAGCAATAAAAACTGAAAATTATTTTGTGTGAAATATAGCCTAAATTGTAATGCTTCATAGGATACATTCATTTCACACTGGGTTTCTTCATATATATAGATTAGTTCATTGCATTAGACTTATTTCACTTCTTAATATTTATTTGTATTTTATCTAGTAAAAATATTAAACATTAAAACCAACTTGACAAAATAAATACATTGGGCAGTACATGGGTTGTTACTGGTTCATGACTGCTGTAATCTTTGCCTGTCTCCTTCTGCCCAGCTTCTCTCATGTGATCCTTTGCAAACAGCCAGTAGAAAAGAAATATGACAAGGTATTCTAGAATAGTTCACTAACCATAGAGTCTTTCAAGATGTGCAGGTTGCTTTTTGTATTCTTCCTGTAGGTGATCTGCCTCTTCTAGGATACAGCGATATTCTGGTATCAGAAAGTTTGTGTTTCCCTCATGAACCTGCAATTCCTTATTTAAAATTAAAAACAGAAGCACTTAATGTTCAAAATTTAATCCAGTGTAAAGTGGGTTTAAAGTGGAAAACTTTAAGGTCTTTACAATTTTAGAAATCCCATCACAATAAAATAATGATCATAAGTCCCGTGACACAAATACTTACTTTTAAAGCATCAATTAATTGCACTTTCTTAGCCAAAAGCAACTGGTACTCCAGTTTTGGGTGGATTAGCTTTAATGTGTGTTTGACTGATACTTCATTTATCTCTAGAAGAAGTTAAGTCAGGCACAATTAGATAAGTCACTTTGATCAGGAACATTCTTATTGTAACAACAACCCCCCCCCCAAAACAGAAAGAATGATTCTTTTTTTTTTTTTTTACCGTATAATATGTTGAGGTTAATTTTCCTTTTTGTAGCTTCTTTAGAGAGCACATCTTTTAGGATGGATATAGTAGAAATGTTGTCAGATTTAAAAACTCCTTCACCTTTTCTATAAAATTAATATTTTTAAAAGAACAGCTTTAGAAGGAAATACATCCAATAAATATGTCCAGTAAATACATATTTTGCGAATAGGACCTTGTGTTTAGACTTCATTTAATTTTAGATTTCTTTATATACACATCTCATTATTAATGTAAAACATATTTAAACATGTAACCTTTTACTGTTGTAGCAATTCAAGTTCTAAACATACTTATAAAACTGAATAAAAGATGTTAGACACATGCCTCCAAAAGATACGACAATTTATATAAGTTCTTCATTTAAAACACCTTTTTTTCATTTTCACTAATAAAATTTCCAATAGCTAACCCCTTATGTATATAAAATGCATTTAGAATTGCTTGCTTTCACATAAGTTTTTTTTATGTAATCACATAAATTACAGCACGACTATATGCTTCATCCTTAAAAGAAAGCTAATATCAAACCTAAGAGTAACAACTTCTGTTCTTCCATGCCCAGCATCCACTGCCACTTCTTATGTTCACAGTACCCTTCTTTTTCTTTATGGAACCCCTCCTTCTCTCTCTCTCTTTCTCTCTCACCCTTTTCAATCCATATAGTTTCATTGGCACTGGCCCCAACCCCATTTCTGGGACTTCAGGAGGAAGTTTTCAGCAGCGTATTCCATACCCCTGAGCACAGTGGTTCACGACTCAACGATGATACTCAATCCTGGGACTTTTATTGAAACTAGTGGGAAAGAAAGGCTATGGTAGCTGAAAAGATATAAAGCTGGATGGAGCTGTCGGTGGCCACCATGGCACTACAGAGGAAAGCCAAGAGAAGACAAAAACAGAGCTGAGCAATGGAAAGGGATAAAGTCTTGACAATATCAGTTAAGCCATTGATCCAGTTATGCTTGAAGCAGACCACTGCTAGTCTTTTAAGTTATATGAGCTAATAAATTCCTTTTATTTGGTTAAGCTTGCTTACGTTTGGTTCCTTTTTATGATGACCAAAATTTTCCTAATTAATATATACCATCTTTTACATATTCAGTGTTGCCTTTTTATTTGCTTTTATATTGACTGCTGTAGGCAAATGCTAATTCTTTTTTTCTAGAAAGATGAATAATACACACTTATTTTGATCCCAATTATGTGTTAGAAATCATGAGATTTTTTTTCACTAGTCTTCAATTTTAATTAATAATATTTAACATTAAATACTTATGCAGTACCTGGCACTGTGGAATGACTCACGTGGTTTATCTTCCTTTAAGCATCACAATTCAGTGAAGTAAGTGCTACTATTTCTATTCGTCAGAAAAGAAACTGAAACCCAGAAAGTTAAGTAATGTAGCTAAGAGCAAATAGCTGGTGAGTCACAGAGCCAGATTCAAACCTAAGTATGTCTGTCTCCAAAGTACATGCTTCTATACTTCTTCCATATATATGTATTTTATGGAACAAAAAACCTTTATTGAGTACCACTATGTTCAAAGCCATGTGTTAGATACTTGGAGGATACATACAAAGTTAATTAAGAAATAAACTCTGCCCAGAGCTTACAATCTGATTTACAGACAAGCTTACATAAAAATTATTATATACTTCAAAAAAATAACAATAAAAACCTAAGGCAGGTAAGAATAAAATGTTATGGGAACAGAGAAGAGAATCAAGGAAGACTTAAAAAATGTACCTATTGAGTTGGGCCTTGAAGAATAAGTAGAGTTTTGACTATTAAGGAAAGAATATTTAAAGACACAGAATGGTAAAAAGCAAAGGTATGCTATTATAAAAATATGTAGTATGCCAGGGGCCTGTCAAATTGTCTGCTATGATTAAAACGTGAGGTTCGCTGTGGTACTTCAAAACTGAAGTCATGATTCCAGGTTTACACAGGTAAGATCCCCTGGAGAGTACAGTGAAACACCCCCATAGAACTGATGCTAAAACCAGTTAGATTTCTGGAGAGTTCTTGGTCCCAAAGGCTATATTCAGAGGTAAAATTATGTGTTCACTGTTGTTTCCAGAACCTAGCATGGTAAAGTCTCAGCTAGGAAGCAGAAAGTAGAATACCTCAGTAAACTGCTTAGGGAGAGAAGCTTTAAGAGACAGAGACAGAGAGAAGATAAGAAACCTCCTCCCCTCCAAACAAACAAAATAAAAAAACAAAAGATCAAACAAACAAAAACAACCTACAGATGTGAGAGGATGAGAATGCAAAAACCTTGAAGAAATATGAGGGTACAAGCTCAAAGCAGAGGTAGAGAAACCAGCCTTACCCAACACATTCAGAAAAAGAACAAAGGAGAAGGAAATTTTAGCCTCTACTATATTCAGAAACAGAAATTATGGGAGCCTATGGGAGATGAGTAGGGAGTGACAGTGAAGGGGGCAGGAGGGCAACTGGGAGCTTGAGAAGAGTGTCAAGGAATAATGACCTTCACCTCAATGTGGTCACTTCAAAAGCCTGCATGTTCTAAGCTCTCAAGTTCTTGAGCCATTTCCTATTTTTGCATAAAGAAATTCAATGGTAATTCTTCTTGTAATTCTTACTGGAATTAGGATAAATGTTCAAATCAATTTGGGAAGGACTTGCATGTTTACATTGTCTTCATATTGATAACTATAGAATATATTACTCCATTAAATCAAGTCTTTAATGTCAATAAAATTCTAAAGTTTTCTTCATGAAGTTCTATGTATTTCTAATAAAGAATATTCTTACAGATTTTATATGAACATTTTGTTATTGTTATCACTGCTCTGAAAGAATCTTTTTAAACAATTTATTTTCTAACTGGTTATGGCTGAGAATTGGAAAGGTATTGCTCTTTCATATTCACCTTTAGTCAATCATTTTTTAAACTCATTAATTCCATTTGTTTTTCAAAGATTCTCTTAAACAGTATAGTTTTTTAATCATATTATTCGCAAATTATTACTGCCTTAAAACTTATGAAAATTTAGAAGTTCCATTTATGTAAAAAACACTTGCGAGCCAGGAATAAGTTTTATTTACCTGTAGGTACTTTCAAGTTGTGTATCCAGGAAGGTGTTCTGAAAGTAAAATGTCACACATTCTCCTGCTGGAGGTTTTTCAGGAACTTCAGGCAGGCAAAAAACCACCCAGGAGTGAAGTTCAGCAAAACTGAACTGGCCTGTCAAAGTCAGTGTATTCATGGGTCTGCAATTAAATAGCAGAGGTACACATATTTGTCTGGGAATACACAGAGGTATTATATGTACTCAACACATTAAAAAACAGAATTTTGCAACAGTAGTTACAAATAGAAAAGTAGCCATTTAATTTTTCTCAATTTATCTTACCCATCAGAGAAACATTTTGATTTCAAGGAAAAAAAAAAGAATGCTTACCTATACCTGTACTTTTAATATTCAGTTAAGTGACATAAATAGCTTGTTTTCATTATAACATGCCTTCACAAATACAATTCAGTTTACTCAGGTAAATTCCATTTTTTTAAAAGTCCATCTAGTATTTATATTATAGGAACTACAAAACACAAGAATCTCCGAAAGGAAAAAATCGGCATAATGTGAAGACAAAGAATTGGGCTTTTAAGTAAGATGGACATGGGTTTGAAACACTAGCTGCACGCCACTGGTAAAGTTAGGGAATGATACCTTCTATTTTGCAGGGATATGGAATTAACTTTCTATCTGCAAATTACACATACACACAAAAGGTTGTAAAATAAATCAAATAAATTTAAAATAAATCAAATGGACAAAGAATTAAGAAAATGCACATTTATGGAATTAAAGGTACAGAAAGAATTTTCAGAGAATACAGAATAGAAAGGACTTTTGAGATTGCCACACCAACTCTATTTGCAGATGAGAGAACTAAAGCCCAGAGCTTAAATTATTTTCCCGAAGTCATGTAGGAACAGATATCAGGCTATAATCTGAGTCTCCTGAGTCCCAGTTTGCTGCTCTTTCCAGAACACCACACTATACCTCCTTTAACAACTCTGACTTTTAAGCAGGAAGACACCCTCAGAGAATCCATTCTCTTTAATGTTTTCCCAAAACCTTCCTTAGGAACTTTTCTCCTTACATCTTATTTAAATTACATACCTTTAAAATTACAAGCTGCAATAGAAAAAAACATAGGCTTTGGCCTCAAATCTTCACTCTGTTTCTCATATCAACAAGTTACTTACTTTTCCAAACATTACTACTTGTTTTGCCGTAAGACTTAAATGGTAACACTTCTAAGCACTGAGCACAATGCATGGCACAGAGCAAGTATTCACTAATTGTTCATTTCTTTCTCTTCTTCATTTAAGGCCATGGTCTCTCATTTTCAGAAAAGAAAGTGAAAAACTATAACCAGGAGGATGATTAAGTTGGAATGGAAGTTAGAAATAATAGGGACTATCACAACTAATTGCTCCTGAGGTGAAGTAGAAAGGAAATATAAAGTTTGAGGCTAACACAATAAGGTCCTGTTTACAGAGAACTCAAATGCTAAACAGTATTTTCTCACGATAGATGTTTGAGACAGAGAACTATTACTCTACTGATTTCAGAATGGTAAATATATGCGAAAGATAGGAAAGTCCAGCTCAAATCAGCCTCTAAAAGAAGACAAAGACTCTTACGTCTATTAGAAATAATACAGGTATCCCCTGCTTTTTGAAAGTTCACTTTATGCCACTTTGTTTTTACAAAAGGCCTACACGAGTGCCCATTTTCGGTAACCAAGAGAAATCCAAAGAGGATTTTTGCTTTTACCAAAAAAGGTGAAAAGCAAAAACAGCCTCAGCATTTGTTCTGCAGCGGCTGTTACCGAAGCAGCAAGTACCCCAGCAGCACTGAGAGCGGCCCCGCCGAGTTCCTTCTCCAGGAACTACACTCATCAAGCCACATAGCTTTGAACTGTCTGTGAGCATCTGTGCTTTATCCCAATTTATTTTGAGCACCCATCATCAAGATGTGTCCTACAGTAACTGCTTCTTCGCTTTATGCTATTTTGGCTTATGAAAGGTTTCATAGCAACATGCTACTTTCAGATAGCGGGGGAAACCTGTACACAGCATTTAAATATTTATTTAATTTTTTAAAGGTACAACTAGCTACCAGAATTTACACTACTAAAATAAAAAGCAACTTTATCTGCATAATGTAATATCCTAAAAATAAACTTCTCCCTCCTTTGTCCTACCTGTCATGATCAATAAAGTGAGTTCTTTGATGGAGTGAAAGGGGTTTGATAAGGTACTGGCGGACCTGACATGTTTTGGGTTGAATTCTTGGAGTCACATATGCTTGAAGTGTGCCATACTGGCCTTCAATTGAGCGAATCTGAACACAAAAGAGGAAAGAAAATAAGAATAATCTGGCAACATAAAGGCTATCTTTAAAATGTTCAACACAAGCAAGCAGGCACTCAGACCATAATCTCTTCTGTAATATTGTGAAGGAAATAAGGACATTCTATGAAACAAGAACTTTTTACCTCTACCGTAAAAGAAAATTTTAAAAGATTTTGGAAATCAAAAGCAAAATTAATCCATCTATGAAAGTCATCCCCACCACATATTTTTAGGTCTGTCATTCCAAAAGACAGACATTCTCACACACCACCCTATCACATCTAAAAGTGTAGGTGTATAATATATTGTGTAAGATTCACATAAAAAATGGTTAAAATTTAGACATTTTTGTTGAAGGGATAAGTGGGTCAATAACTAATACTTCATTTTCTCAGAAATAAGGGTATTATAGCATATGGCTATTGCTATAAATATCTACTGACAGAAAAAAAAATGTTTCCAAGAACTTAATTCTTGACTTTCTATGAAAATAGAGAAGCATACTCACAATTTACTTATGACATATTTGGATTAGGAAATTCTTTTTAAGCTATTTTGAATATGGCTAGTTGGATATCCTGAGAATTTAAAACACTTACAGAAAACCCTAATTCATGAAATTATGAAGACCTAATTTTAGGAGTTAGAAAGCAGTCAAGTTTCTCCCTCCTGTCCCTTTCAGCTCTTCTCTGTTCCAATTCATGAAGTGGATTGTAGTACCTCTTGTATTACAAAGGCAGCTTCTCTAATCTAACTGATACATCAGCTCATACTTTTCCTGGCATGTGAGGAGGGGAAAAATCAATGTTTTACCTAAATGGGAAACATAAATTAAAGTTTAAAGCAAGATTTTTTGCAAATTTTATACTGAAAATATTGTTCTAAATGGGAAGAGAGAAAAGATAAGGAAAAGAATAAAAATACAGAAGGAAAATAAAAAATCGATCTGATAAAGCTATATTTTAGGGTTTCTTTTTAAAGGGTAAGCTTACACTGGCACATAAATTTTTCCACAATAAGTTCACAATTAGTACAACACGGGGAATATAGCCAATATTTTATAATAACTGTAAATGCAGTATCAACTTTAAAAAAAGAATATAATTGTTCATAATATTAAGAAAAGTCATAATGCTTTCTCTGATTGTATACTTCATATTCATTTTTTAAAAATCCACACAATGAAGAAAAATTAGGATTAACATATAAGTAATCTGAAATCCTACCACCCAGAGATGATCATTATTGCTATATTGATAGTCAACCTTTCTTTCATACATCTCTCTATGCAGATGTACAAAAATAAATGCATAACTTCACATGACTAAATTCTATTTATATCATAGACATCTTTGTTTTTATTTCTAATAACCAGATTTTTCCCTTATCTCTGCCTCTCCTAATACCATCACCTCCTTCCCACTCCCATCCCACCCATACCTTCCCCCTGTTGTATGACCTATCATATCAGAGAGGTATGTTTCTTTTTATACATTTCTTCATATTATAGATAATATATATATATACATATGTAGGACTTTTATCTGCATTTTGTGTTTTTCATGGAATTTGCTCCATGTTAACAGGAATTGACCAACTCATTCTTTATTGCAGCTCTGCAATATTCTATGAAATGGATAAATAGCTATTTATTCAAACATTAAATTACTGAGTGTTCACTTTGGTTCAACTTTTCTGCCTCTACAAACAATGCTGCAGTTAATTATATACATATCTGTGTGTACAATACTGTGATTTTATTGCTATGAAATAGATTCCAACAAATGGGATTATAGCCTATTTTACCAAAGTAGCAATAAGAATTTTTATTTCCTTCAGCTATGATTGAGAGTGTCCTTTTCCTCATCCTGCCACCTGGTAATTCTGCTTTTTCAAAATTTCTGCCAATCTGTTAGACAAGCGGAAACTGATTTTTGTTATTTTGAGTTTCCCTAACTGATAATGAGGTAGAATATGTCCTTTTAATATTTGTTAGCTATTTTGATTCCCTCTTCTGTGAACTGCCTATCCACATTGGCCTATTTTCCTAATTGGGTAGTCTTTTTTTTTTAAGGAACAAGATTCTTTCTTTCTTTGGCTGCGTTGGGTCTTAGTTGTATGCGGGATGTTTCATTGCAGTGTGTGGGCTCAGAAGTTGTGGTGTGTGGGCTCTCTAGTTGTGGCATGTGGGCTCCAGAGTGCATGGCCTCAGTAGTTGCAGCACGCGGGCTCTCTAACTGTGGCACACAGGCTCAGTAGTTGCGGTGCACGGCCCTAGTTGCCCCGTGGCATGTGGGATCTTAGTTCCCCAAACAGGGATTGAATCCGCGTCCCCTGCATTGGAAGGTGGATTCTTAACTACTGGACCACCCTGGGTAGTCTTTTTAAACAACTTATAGGCAGTCTTCATATTCTGATATTTACCCATTATCTGGAAGACAGCTTCTTTTTGAAAATAACTAGGTACTTAATTCATCTGAATTTATCTTTTATAATATATGGCATAAGAATCCACTTAATATTCTTCCAGATGGATGCCAGTTGTACCAATAGCAATTTTTATTTTTTTAATTTATCTTTGGCTGCATTGGGTCTTAGTTGCTGTGGGTCTAACCACTGTGCCACCAGGGAAGTCCCACCAAAAGCAATTTTTAAATAAAAATAGTAATTTAATAGAATTTTCCCTATCTAAAAACGCTGTACATTAAATTCCCATAAATATGTGCTGGGCTATATTTCTAAACTTTATTTTGTTGTGTGACCTATTTATTTAGGCCTTGTAAATACCCCACATTATTTTTATTATAGTAGCTTTATAGTATATTTTACCATAGGGCAAGATAAGTTCCACCTTTTCTCCTTTTTCATAGTTTTGTTGGCTCTTTTCAGGCATTTACTCTTTCCTCTGAACTTTAAAGTTATTGTATCCAATTTTTAAAAAGAACATAGGTTTTTAATATTTTTAGGCCTACTTCCTAATTTATTGGCACAATCTAGCTCAGTGAATGTAATCTAAATGTTTAATTAGGTTACATAAATATGCTGAAGTATATTCCTTTAGAACTTATACCAGTTTTCAATTTTTCCTTCAAAATACATGAAAGGGGACTTATACAGATGAAAATAAATTGTTTAGAAAAAAATTACATTTTAACTGGAACTTCCTTAACCAGATATGAAAAAGTTATTGTGCAATAGCATCTCTCTTGAAAAAAGCATACTCTGCGTTTCAGAACATCAGGAAAAAGTTATAGTGCTTAATTTTTGGGTCATAAACATATCAAAAATAAAATTTTTTTTAAAATTTCACACTAAAAATTAAATAACTAAAATAAACTTGTATGCTACAATCAGTATTTAATTATAAAGTGATTATGTTAGTAAACTGCAAAAGGAAACTTCAAAGATTTTCCCTGGAATAGTTGGTAATGACATCACTGGAATGCAATCAGAAAAATCCAGATAATAGGAAAATATAGGGCAAATGCTCAGATACTTCAATACCCAAATTACCTTATTTGGACCATGATTGGATCAAACAAACTAAAAAAAACACTACACTAAACATTTGATAATACTAAGGAATTATTATTATTTTTCTTAGGTGTGACAACAGTATCGTGGTTATATTTTTAAAAAGAGTTCTTATTGTTTAAGTGGAGATATGTATATGCATAACAGATTCACTTTGCTGTACACCTGAAACTAACACAACATTGTAAATCAACTATACCCCAATAAAAAATTTTTTAAAAATACAAATTTTACATAATCACTTAGAAAAAAGAGTTCTTATCTTTTAAACATATGTATTGAAATATTTACTAATAAAATTATAAAGTATCTTGTATTTGCTTCAAAATAATTTAGAATGGAGAGTGACAGCATAAACAGGATTGTCATGAGTTGATCATCGCTGAAACTGGAATCGTTACTTTTATGTATGCTTGAAACTTTCCATAATAGAAAATTATAAAAAATATTTCCAGTTAGAGGAAATTTAGGATTGGTAATTTTAGAGAACGTGACTGGTTGAGTGCTAACAGAAAAGAGAGTGGTTTGGGCTGAATTAAAACCTAATAGGTCATTCAAAAGACATTATTCCAAAATGCTCATTTCAGGGAGAAATTTAATGCAAAGAAATGATATCATATGTTGCAAGATTTACCAAGGAAAAAAGAAAGTTCAAACTTTCAAGTAAAAGTAATCTCAAACAGTTTTACCTTGAGTTCCAGCCTCGTGGTATTTGCCTGGCACCGATAAGTGGCGAGAAGAAAGTTGTCATTTGACTAGGAAGAATTCAAAGTTGAGGAAAAGGATGAATCTATGTTTTTAACAATAACAACAGCACCAACAGTAATAATAATATTTATTTTTACTGAGCACCCATCATTTGGGTGGGACCATGCTATGAGCTTTATGCTTATTCCTACAAAACAACCCTATGTGGTAAGTTTTAACAGATGAAGAAATTGAGGTTTGAAGGGTTAGGTAAATTTCCTAATTGCCAGTAAGTAATAACACTGGTATTCAAATTCGTATCTTTAAGACTCTAAAGCTCAGTGCTCTTTCCATATTAAATCTCTCCAATAACACTTTAAAATATTAATTGTTCTCCCAAAAATTTAACTGGCAGTGCAAACTCCTAATGTTTGTATTATAAAGGTAAAAACATCAATGTTCAGTGTTGAATGTATTTGATTTTCACACATACTTATAGACAACTGAGAAATATCTCATCTATGCATTCCCAGCAAATAGCATAGTGTCAGGTAGACTGTAGGCATTCAACACGTTTGTTGAACAAAATTGGAGAGGTTACTTCAAGTATGATAACTTCTTAAAATTGAATAATAAACTACTAAAAACAGAAGAGTATATCTGTGTGCATGAATTGCAAAATCAGACAAAGCAACGTGAACTATTTGATATGAAATTTTCAGGCACTGCTATTTCCCTATTTTTAATAAATACTGAAGAAATAAAAAGAATGCTAATGTTAAAAAGAAAATTCAAATGTTTTAATTTCAAATCATTTAAACTCAGCAAACACAGACGATCAGTCAACTTAAAAATAAATATACTTGTGTGTAATTAAAAACAAATGTTATATATTTAAGTATTCATGGATAAAATTATATATACTAATTAAAGGCGATAAAATGTCTGGAATTTGGTTTGGGATGGGAAGGGACAGGGTAAAGAGCATAAAACAAGACTGGCCATATGTTAAAGTTAGTGATGAGTATATGGAGGTTATTTCAGTATTCTTTCTCCTTCTGTATATACTTGAAATCTCCATAAGATTTGTTTTTTAAGCCATCATTCTAGAAAATAGGTTTTAAATTAGTATGAAATACTCATTTCAAAGAATCCTGCAGTGATATAAACAGGTTAATCTTTCACTGTAACTTAGGAATTAAAGATCTGAAGTTCATACTAACTTGATTTTTTAAATGATCATAAAAATGTAGGCCTTAATCCTTTTGTTTTATTCTCAAACAGGGATGACAAAGCACATATGATAAATAATACAACTGCCATAAAATCTCTTATCAAAAAAAAAGCTTTACTCTGAAATTAGTTTGAAAATTATTCCCTAATATAACTATCAACTTTGTTCTTTATCTACTCTTGTTATCCTTCTTTTTTTTTTGCGGTACACGGGCCTCTCACTGTTGTGGCCTCTCCCGCCGTGGAGTACAGGCTCCGGACGCGCAGGCTAAGCGGCCATGGCTCACGGGCCCAGCCGCTCTGTGGCATGTGGGATCCTCCCAGACTGGGGCACGAATCCGTGTCCCCTGCATTGGCAGGTGGACTCTCAACCACTGCGCTACCAGGGAAGCCCTATCTTTCCCTTTTTAATGCCAACTCCAGTCACCATTTCCTGCTCTGGCTTGCTTTCTCCCATGCAGCTGCTCCAGACCTTCTCTGAACCCTAACTTCTCTTCAGGAGCCACACCTAAGCTCTGAGACTGCTAGTCAGCCAGTACCATGCAGAAAGAAGTGATACAGTAAGCACGTCCAAAAGCTCTGATATGGTCTCATCCCAGGTACTTTGCACACAGTAAGTGTTCAATAAATGTCTGTTGAATGAAGGTTAAGCAAGAGTCAACAAGAAAAAGTGAGGAAAGACAGGCAGATGGAACAGATCATGTTTAAATGTAGGAATGTGTGAAGCTGTATAGCATTTTCAAGAAATTTTAAGAACTTCAGTTTGGCAGAAATCATGTGCATGGGAGGGAAGGTAGCAGCTGGTGAGAGATTAAGTCGGAGATGTAATCAAGAGCTGAATTACAGAAAGTTTTTTATGCTACAGTGAGGAATCTTGACCTACATGCAGCTCAGGAAATAAGGAATCTTTAAAAGGTTTTGAGAAAAGGAATGACACGGGGATGTTTGTCTTTTAGGAAGGCCTCTCTGGTGGCAGTGCACAGCATAGCCTGGAGGTGACAAGCAATACTGGAGGCACAGAAACTGGCAGACGAGGAGTTCAAGCAAAAGCATTATGAGGGCCTGGAAGGTTAACAGAAGTGCAAATGAAGCAGAGTAGACGTAGAAGAGCAAGGAGGTGGAAATGACAAAAATTAGTGACTACAGCAGCACCCCCCCTTATCTGTGGTTTCGCTTTTCAGGTTTTCAGTTACCCACAGTCGACTGTGGTCTGAAAATATTAAACAGAAAATTCCAGAACTAAGCAATTCATAAGTTTTAAATTGCACACCGTTCTGAGTAGTGTGATGAGAACTTGTGACATCCCATTCCATCCTGTCTGGGACATGAATCATCCCATATTCATGCTGTATATGCTACCCGCCCGCTAGTCACTTAGGAACCATCTCAGTTATCACATAGACCAACCTTCATGGTATTGCAGTGCTTGTGTCAAATAACCCATGTTTTACTTAATAACAGCTCCAAAGTGCAAAAATAGTGATGCTGAAAGAAACACCGTAACATACAGAGGTTCCGTACTATTCTGATTTCAGGCATCCATTGGGGATCTTGGAATGTATCTCCAGCAGAAAAAGAGGGAACTACTGTAACTGGATTTAACAGATCAGAGACAGGAAGGAGTTTAGGACAACAATCCAGTTTCTGGATTTTCTGAGGATAGGGAAAGAGAGTAGAAGCAGATTTTGAGGGAAGGGTTATGAAAGGAAATACAGAAGAAACATCAAACACTAGTAGCATTCACAGGCTTTATACAAAATGGCATAATGGAAATGAAAGCATCTGAAGAATTTTTTATATTTTTACTCACCTCAGAATCACAGCTGCTAAAGCTGACAACAGCAGAATTTTTATCCACATCTAGTAAATCTATTGGAACATCACTCTACAGTCAATATTAAAAAAAAAAAAAAGGTTTAGATGAAAAACTAAAAATTCTCACAACACATATTTTCTCTAAGGGTTCTCCTTAGCTCTAGTTTACATTTGTCTCTAAATTTGACAGTATGAACTCTCTTAACTTGTATTTGATAATATGCACTTCTAGAAAATAAATATGATAAAGAATAAGAGTTATATTACAATGACCTATTTTTTTCTAATTTGGATTAATCAGATCACAGAATTTCATCTCTCATCGCTCTCTTTAAAGTATACTCTTCCTACTTTTTTTTGTCAGTGCTAAAAATGTTACCATGGGCTGCAAATAATCATATGACCATTCTTACTATATCAGTTCATTTTTATCATTTCTTACTTCACCTGTAACACAGAAAGGGGATAATTTTTGGTCTCCTCCAGAGAGGTAGCTTCTAGGACAATGCTGTTGCACTGTGTTCTGTGTGAATGGTGCTTCTGGAGTTGTTCAATGCAGTAGCCCTTGAGCTAGCATTACCTGAGAGACATTTCTGCCTCTAAGTTTTAATTAATAATCTGATCTCTCCCCCACATCTTTTAAAACTTTGTCTTCTTCCTCTTTATTCTTTTCTCATTTTCTGATGTGTTTTCCATCTTGCTTATTTTCCATTCATCCTACTATCATCCTTTTCCATTCCCTGAATATCTTCCAATTTAAAGAAAAAATAATTGTTAGGCACCCATACTCCAATGTAAAATAAAAATTTAAAAAAAACTAATAATAAAAAAAGAAAAAAGAATTAAGTACACTGATAAATGGAGTTATACATTATTATCCCTAAGTTTCACCTTTTGAGATTATCTACCTAGAAACTGATGGCTAATGACCAGGCTGTATTACTTTAGTAGTTGGAGCTTAAAAAAGGTTCTAATAAGGATATAAAATACTGGAGTTTTCTAAGTCACATCTGTTAAGATTCTCCTAAAGGCTAACCAGAGAACAAATCTTTAATGTCCTTTCTAGGTCTGCCTGAAACTTAAGTCCATTGGTCTTTTGTTTAATATGTACGGGATAAATAAAAAATAAAGACATAATTTAAATAATCTATGAGCCAACTGATTAGCTAATGGAAGATTAAGATAAACATTTAAAATCACCGTTTAAAAGTGTTCAATAATAATTAGTACATATGACTTGTTTGCAAAATAGATCCAGCCATAAAACAAATTAGACATTTCGCTTACCTGTATTAAGACATTATCTATCGCCGTCTGAACCTCTAAGATAAGGCTGTAGCTGGCATCATCTTTATTTAATGTAAACTTGTCATTTACACTAAATGAAGGTACTGCTGATTTTGCTTTGCTTGATTGAGAAGACTGTTGATATTTCTCTCTTTCCTGTAGTACCTTATATTGCAGATGTTCCAACTCACTCCTAGAGGAAAATATATACAAATTTGTCACCTAAGTGACATAAACATTTGAGATCCTTAGAATATTTACAAAAGTCTGAGACACTTACTGCTGCAAAATGCATTTTTATTGGTTGAGTTAGAACTATAACACTAATAGGAACAAAATTTTTACTTCTATGACTGACCTAATGGTTCCACATTATTTATCTCTGATCTAAAAATTAAAACATCTACTCAGCCCCACACCAGCAATATTAATAAAGCATTGTAAGAATCAAGGCAGGCTGCAAATAATCAATCCTAATACATGAATCTGGTTACAGTCACATATAGCACTAATCAGAAAAGAAACTGATTGTTCTGGGGTAGAGGAACATTTAATAAGATTTAATAAGAAGAAACAGAACGTGTGAAATCAGTAAACATGAACCTTTCAGTAAGACTTTAGGGGCAATAGACAAAATAAGAAGGCTGCTGAGTATGAATATATTGGAGACCACAAGGATAATCACGAGCCAGAGGTACCTGAAGTTCTACCAAGTGTTGGAGATTGAACTGTGCAGGCATTGCTTAGAGCTGCTCCAGTTAAAGAGAGAGGAAATGAAGTAAATAGTAACTAGGGTAGAAAAACATGAGGTTTAGCTACTAGCCCCAAGTTAGGGGGAAAAGTCTGGGAAGGCGCTTGGAAGGGATTTGTGCACTAAAGAAAAGAAAAGATTCATTCGCCCAAGAAATAGTTACTGAGTGACTCTGTGTACTTAGGATCCGGGTGCTGAATGAACAAAATAGACGTAAGCGTCTCGTGAACGTACATTCCAGTGGAATCAGGAGGGGGCTGACTTGGTTATAAACAGGAGGTATTGTACTGAGGACATGAGACAGTAGTTCATTAACTCTCCTTGGTGTCCTTGCTGCATGAACATTAGAGCTTTCTCTCTTGGTGACTTTGGTGAACTGGTTTGTGGTGAACTGGTGGTGTGGCTTTAGTGAACAAGTACTTGTGGCATTTGGTTGCCTCAAAAACTTCTGTAGCCATCAACTACCACCAAAAAAGGATCAGCCCTCACTCCTGAGGGCTGAGGTCTGAAGGGCTAGGGTAAGGAGAATAGTCATTAAAAGTTTCAGTGACTCCCACTTCTTCATTGTATGCAGCAATTTTCCTTGAGGCCATTTTCACAGGATTTAAACTGAACAGGTCATGAAAGCAATCCCTGTGTCTAAGAGAGTCAACATTACTCATTTCCAGTAAGAAAACTTATAAGCCAAAGTTACAGACTCAGAAGGGTCCACAAGAGCAGTAAACATTAGAATTAATGAGGAATAGAGCCATCTGTGTTGATTTCTTTCTAATGTCTATGAAAACAAACAAACAAACAAAAAAACACTGTAACTGCTTATAATAAACGAATGAAAAAATACAATTCTTGAGCTAAGAAAAAAATCAACATAGAATAAAACATATAAAAAGTGTATTTCTAACTCCAAAATATTAATCAGCACTTACTGCTAATTTTCTCAAACTGATAAGCTTTTATTTAAAAAGGTCATAAACTAATTAAATGTATAATTCCTTCCAATAAAATATACTCCATTTATAAATAAGTAAAAAACAACAATCACACACTTTATGAAATGAAAAAAAAAAGAAGCAAACAAAAATCCAAAATTACCGTAATGAAGAAATTTTATTCTGCATCTCCTGATTAATTTTTAGTTCTTCTCCTGGTCCACTTTCCTTATGAATAGGCTCTGTTGTCAGACCTGTAACCCAGCCTGCAGAGATGAATTACAATCGTGCACCATTAAGTGCTGCTAGTGTTAAAAGAAACCCAAGATACATGCCCCCGTGTCCACCAACATCAACCTCGCTTAGTCTTGGACTTATTCCTTTTCAAACAACAAGACAAAACAAAACACAAAAGAAATCAAGCTAGAAGATATTCAAACCGTAAAGAAATTACTTTGGATACCATTTTTGTTTTGCCTGAAATACTGTAATACTACGATTAAGGAAATCTTTTACTTCTTAATTTGAAGTTTTAGTTTTCAAGTATGGAATAAGTCAACACATTCTAGGCAAATGCAAAACATAGCTGATGAATAAAAGTTGTCTTTCAAAAATTATTTTCATGGAAAGTTAAACTCTCATATAACTATTGTGAGAATACAAAAATGACCTACTCAAAAGCAAGCAAGTTTTATAAGAAATGTACACAGTAACAAAACAAACTAAATTTCAGTAAATATTCTTTTTAAACCAAAGGATATCATTTAATTTTCAAAGATGCTAGAGATATACTAAGTACTTTTAAAAAGTATTATTCAAATATTAACTGTTTTATAAATCAATACACCTACTCCTTCCTTTCTTATTTTTTAACCATTAGAGCTTTTAATGCTGTAAGAGTGACTTACTAATAAACATTTTAAAAAGTAATCATCAAAAGCAAATTATTAAATTTATATTTTTTATTATTGATTCTTTCTTCAACTAGCTATTACCATTTACCTTACCTGAATATGTGGATACCACGATTTCATCATAGCCATCTTTCCCTACACAACCACCCTGGATAGATGTGACACTCTCAGACAACGTCTAAAATAAATTTAAGATCAAGCATGTCATTAATAAAATTTCACAGATATGTGAAATAATAAGCCACAAAATTTATTTTCCTGTCTCCCAACATTCAACATATATTTATTGAATACTTATTATGTGTAGACACTGAGATTGGAAAGGTGAAAATCCTGCACAAATGGCTGAAAATTCCAGTGCTTTTTAATTTGGGGAAAGAAGATTGAAAATGATTCATATATTTGTGTGTATCACTCAGCTACAGTAGTCATCTAATGAGCAAAATCATTTGTTTATATAAAGAAATAAGTTTTTTTTAAAAAATGACATAAGCGGGAATTCCCTGGCAGTCCTGTAGTTAGGACTCCATGCTTCCACTGCAGGGGACCTGGGTTCCATCCCTTGTCAGGAAACTAGGATCCTACAAGCCATGTGGCCAAAAAAAAAAAAATTACATAAGCAAAACTCTCAATACATTTAGTTTATTACCTGAATTCCACAGACCACCTCTCATGTGTTTTCTCCAAATAGTTTTTTAGAAGAATAAAGAAGATGCTAGCTTACATGGAACCTTTAGACAATTTGCTACTATGGAGAGAAACCAAGTTTTTCAGATGCTTCAGGGTTTATATCTCTTTTAAGCAATACTTCCCAAACTTGTCTGACAATAATCATTTGGGTGAGTCAACTAGGAATCTGTATTTTTAACAAGCACTCTAGGTCAGTGGCTTTCAAGCTATTTGGAAAGCAAGCAATAAGTTTCATATTGCAATCTGGTATAATTCACACATGAACATACACAACAACAGATATAACTTAAAAGGTTTGTGTTGTACTCTGATATATTCTAATCTATTCTCTTTCATTTAAAAAAAATGTGTTGGCAACCCATTATGAGTTTAATTAATTAATTAAACTAACTAAATTAATTTCATTAATGACCAGTAGCTCTGCCAGGTAATTATTATCAGGCAAGGCCCAGAACCATTGTCCTAAAGGAGAAGGTACAGGGAATGGACACCAGCATTAAAAATGCTAGTTCTCTTCATTCTCCCTGTAAGAGGCAAACCTCTGAGCTATTCTGCAAATCAGGCTATCTTAGCTGTTCCTGAGCTAATTGCCTGAGAGATTCAAGTGACAAAGGTTTGATTATACATTTGCATGAAGTTAGGTTCATAGGTGCATTTTTTTTTGGCCACACTGCACATCTTGCTGGAATCTTAGCTCCCTGACCAGGGATGGAACCCGTGCCCACTGCAAGGGAAGTGCAGAATCCTAACCACTGGACCACCAGGGAATTCCCCAACAAGTGCATTTTTAACAAGTGTCCCAGTGGATTTCATATACACTAGAATTCTTCAAACTTTTTTGTTCATGTTCTCGCTAAAGTTAATTCTGAAAAAACAAACAAACAAAACTGCATCCATCCATTGCTGTGTACATTTTTAAACTGACTTTCAGATTTTCATCACCACTTTAAATAGTTACAAAGAATGTAATATCTGGAAGTTTTAGAGATTATAATTTTAAAATAAAACTGTCACATAATCACATCCCAATCATACCCAATGAATCTAAATATCAAGACAAATTTATATACACAATTGACTTAAAAATGAAAAAACAAATCCTTCTTTCACAGCTGGAAATTTTACATTGTTCCCTAAACTTCTATTTTCACTCCACTTCCCCCACATATATTTATCTTAATGTAATATACTCATATGCTTGAAATTATTTTATATTTCTCTGCAACCAAGAAAAAATAGAATTTTTTTATCTTCTGTGATTAAAAAGCTCTAAGAATTAGAAATTTCTATTGTCCTAATTATTAGTATTTCACAATTGATGGACAAATATATGTTTTATATTTTTAAATAATAACTAACCACTAAAACAAAATTCTATAGGAAATGTATCTCATGAGACAATGGGACATTTTTTCCTTCTAAATTATTCATGTACCACAATGAGTATTAATTATATATTGGTAGAATAAGACTGAGTTCAACATCAGTCCTATTCCTTTTTTTCATTTTCATAGATAGAAGCACTAATTGAGCTTAGTACCATAAAGATATTGATGAGACTAAAAGAAATTTTGTTGTAGAAAGTTCACTCTATTGTTTAAATATCTTCCAAGTTACATACCTAAAATCATCTGATCTACCACTGAAAATGTTTAATGATGTATCATCTGACACCTTGATTAGGTCCTCCTATTTATTGAAAGCAAAACACTGGAAACCAGCTGACTACAGAAGAATGTTTTACAGAGTCAAAAGAGTCACACACATTCGCACTTTCTGAGTGGTTTATTGAGTGACTATTAATTATAACTTACTCTTTCACTCACTTAGAAGTACCTTATTTAACCTAATGTACTCAGAAAAAGTTATAAAAATTAAAAAAACTGTTATTTTCTACATGTTTTTTGTCAATACAACATTTTAATGAAATTCATTTATCTTATGTACTTCAAGTACCTTTTTATAAAAGTCTTGGAGTTGTAGATTTAGTTAATTCAACTTACACCTTAAAAAAAACAGTCATAGAACCATAACACAGGAGATCATAGACAACATAGTATAGACATGCTTTATGTAAGTAACAACATGGAATGCCAATTAGGAGAACTCACAAGAAAAGACCTTGGTCACTGCTCAAAATATTGGTGAATAAATATATATTTATAAGTTTAAATTACAATGTGATGTTTAAGGTATGTACATATTGTCTTTTTATGATCTGCTCCTTAACATTTTTGATTAACCAACCATCAGTCCAGGCTATGTCAGATAAGAGGACTTCTCCTGATTAGGAAAACAATAAAGAGAGTGACGTCATGAATCAAGATGAGGCAGCATATTCGCAGCCTTAACACAACATGGAAGCAGTACCTCTATCATCAGACAAACAGAAGAAAGATTGGGAAGACAGGAATTCTTAGTGCTACACCTGGCAGAGGGGAGAGATGCTATGTCATTACTGGGGTTTGGAATAGAAGTCAAAGAGGAAACTTGGGGTCTAAATAGGAAAGTTTCTCAGGGGTTGATGAGAATAAAATGGGAGATCACCAACACAGGATTATTATGTACTTTTAAGCCTAAAGTATTATTTGCATCATTAGCAAGGTAACTTTTGGCACCAAAGAAAGATGAACAAATACAAAATAAATCCAGAAAATAAGTTGTATAATGTTTTTATCCCCATATTATCTATATAATAATACACTTTATCTATGTACCAAAACATCTGTTATTTACTGATATACAATTAAAGTAGGTACTGGGAGAAATTTACCACTATTAGAGAAATTAGACAAAGAAAGAAAAGTTCATACTGAGTTGTGGTTTTTTGTTGCTGTCATTAAACAGCCTCAATACATCATGCATGAGGCAGGATGGGAAAACCCTGAACAGGAGAACACCACTTTATGAAAATGAAAGATTCAGTTTATGCCAGAATGCTTCTCCATGTGACTCTGCACCTTGGGATAAACAAGCTTAATTACACTTAAAATTTGTGAACTAAAAATTACTCTTATCTAGTATTTCTTCTCATACTGTGGATCTTGGGTGGCGAGAAGTGAAATTGCTACTGTTCCCTCTCTGCTTAAGGATATTTTTGATATTGTCTTAACAATACGAAGTTTATTCCTAAAACCTGATTACTTTAAAACAACACAATCTCATTTATGCTACCTAAACATATAAATGTTACTCCTGTAATCTATTATACATCATAGAAACTAAGGTAATACATATAATAATTTGGATATACAGTATTTAGAAATCAAATAAAAAAGTAATTTATTGTTCAGCTTGAGGGCAATAGTCATTTATTCAAACATAAGAGTAGTCTAGAGAAGATTTTGATAATGTCAAAGCAGAGATATTTTAAGCCAAACACAAGATTTTAATATATTTCATTTAATAAAACACAAAGTCAGTCATCTCTATAATTGTTTGATGAATAATAAGCATATATAGTCTTTTTAAAAGTGAACTTACCTGATCAAATCGTAGAACAGGCTCATTTGCATTATCAAAACTATACATTTCCACCATTCCATCATCTCTTCCAACAAGTAAATCTTTAACCCCATCACCCACAATGTCAAAGCTGTCAATACACAAAATACCTTTAAAAAAGGTAAGTGATAAGTTATCAATAAAATTGATATTATAGTAAAAAATATACCAAGTATGAATGAAAAAATATATATATCAAATCAGAGTAGGAATAAAAAACTAGGGTAAATTAAAACAACTATAGGGCTTCCCTGGTGGCATGGTGGTTAAGAATCCGCCTGCTGATGCAGGGGACACAGGTTTGAGCCCTGGGCCAGGAAGATCCCACGTGCCGCGGAGCAACTAAGCCCAGGCGCCACAACTACTGAGTCTGCGCTCTAGAGCCCGCAAGCCACAACTACTGAGCCCACGTGCCACAACTACTGAAGCCCTCATGCCTAAAGCCAATGCTCCACACAAGAGAAGCAACAACGAGAAGCTCGCGCACCACAACAAAGAGTAGCCTCCGCTCGCCACAACTAGAGAAAGCCTGCGTGCAGCAACAAAGACTCAACACAGGCAAATATAAATAAATAAAATTTTTAAAAAACCAAAACGAAACAACTGTAACAATAACTTCCCAATTGAACTCCATGCCTCTAATTTTGACCTGCTTCCCTACAAACCCACTCTCCACAGAGTGTTTTTGTTTTAGTTTGGTAAATTAGATCACATCATACCCCCACTTACAATTTTCCAATGACACCCCACTACAGTTAGATTAAAATTCAAACCCCTTTACCAAGGCTCATGAGGACCTATGTGACTTGGCCTTACCCTACCTCTGTGACTTCATCTCATGCCATACGAACGTATTTAGCTACACTGGTCTTCCTTCTCCTCAAATGAATCGAGTTTACCTCTGCCTCAAGTCCTCTGCCTTTACTTTTTCCTCTTCCTGGACATTCTTTTCTCCTAAATCTTATACATTGTTAACACGTTTTCTTGTCAATCAGATCTCATGCTGTACTTATAAACAGCCATCCAAACCTACCAAGTCAGATATAAATTCCCCTTAGAAAGGTGTAAATTCCTTAGAAAAAAGGAATATTCCCTGACCCAACTGCACTTCTTTGCCTCATACCAAGTACTCCCAAATTCCAATTAATTCCCTACAGCAAAAAACAAAAAATGGATTTGAGCATAGATTAATGTTATAGATAGACATTAGTCCATAAAAGCTTATCCATCCCAATTTATTATTAGCATATCTTACTTTAAAAATTATGGCAAAAGTATGATAGGCCTGCTTAATAAACAAACAGTAAATAAACCTGAGGCAGCTCTGTAAATTGCTAAGTCTGCTATACATTATGAATAAATAAAACAGAATGAACTACATAATGTAGGTTGACCTATTTATCTATCTATCTATCGAACCCACACCGTTGGAAGTGAAAGCACGGAGTCCTAACCATTGAATCACCAGGAAATTCCCAGTATAATTTATTTAATAATCACTGAAATTCAGAATCTGAATTACATCACAAACATACCTCCCGACTTCCCTGGTGGTGCAGTGGTTAAGAATCCGCCTGCCAATGCAGGGGATATGGGTTTGAGCCCTGGTCCAGGAAGATGCCACACGCTGTGGAGCAACTAAGCTAATGTGCCACAACTACTGAGCCTGCACTCTAGAGCCCATGAGCCACTACTACTGAGCCCACATGCCACAACTACTGAAGCCCGCGCACCTAGAGACTGTGCTCCGCAACAAGAGAAGCCACCACAATGAGAAGCCCACACACCACAACAAAGAATAGCTCCCGCTCGCCACAACTAGAGAAAGCCCACGCGCAGCAATGAAGACCCAACGCAGCCATAAATAAATAAATAAATAATACCTCCCCTCTTTTTCTCATTTCGAATTTCCCACTTATGTATTGGTTTGGATGTAGTGATCTGAATAAGCCCAAGTTTTCCATCTGACGTTCCAAACAAAAGGTCTTCTCCAGAGTCACCTAGTTATATTTAAAGTCAACATATTATATTTACCCCACAACTCACACTATTTCTTTAAAACTGAAATATTTTCAAATGTACTTCACGTAAAATGTCTTTCAAATGTCTTTCATGTAAAAATTTCATTTAAAATATTTTAAAAAGACAGATTTTAATTAATTTACTTAATTTAGAAGGATGGTTATACATTCACAGAATTTATAACCATAAGAGATAAGACCTTTCCTCATCAACTAATTTTAAGATGAGGAAACTAAAAAATTAAAGTTCAATAACACATTACTGTTAGCAACTGGCAAGTTAGAAGACAACTGTCTCTATTCCAGTTCATGTTCTTCCTACAATTTCCCATTTTCACTTAATATATAGTTAAATGATTAAAAAACCTGAAATATCTCAACTTAAATAACGTAACTCACTCCCTTATTTGATTGTCAAAAATAAAGCCCTGATTACCGCCATTTCCATTGTGTAGGGCTAAAACAGTAGGTGGGCCAGGAACTTCAATTTCATACATCACATCAGATCCCTGAAGGAGAACAAGTATTTTAAAACTAAAACAGAAGACAAATTTAAAATAATATAGGTATTCATAAATAATATCAATATTCATATAAAGAACCCTGGAATAAAACTACTGAAAAAAACTAGATTGTGAATATTAACTTCTATTTGTTAGCAATTCTGCACGTCGACTCATTTTATAATAAAAATATACATATATAAAATATAAAGAGTGAGGAAATAAATATTTCAAATATTCTCCACTTTGAATACTTTTCACTTTAGGTACTTTGTTTGCCTGAAAACTTGACACTTGAAAAATTTTGATAGGTAAATTTCCCTATCAAAACTTTCCAGGAACAAGTTGTTTCTTCTGCCCTCTCTAACTCAAGGGCTTTAACTTAGAGCACATTCAAACAGACTCAGAAACTCTGGCCTTGCCTTTGGGTATTTCTGAAAACCACTCTAATAAGAGGCAGAATGACCTGCTATTTAGATAAGAAAACAGCTAAATCCTTTTATTTGTCTTTTTTTCAATTTTGTCACTTATAATGCATAGTATTTGCGTAGTATTTGTGAATAGTATTTGTGAAGCTGTTAAAGAATGAGGTAGAAGAATTAAATTCACATAGAAAAATTATGATAAATCACTCAATGAAAAAACATTGGCAAAATTACAGTAAATCTGGTATATCATTATTGTTTAAATTTTTAAATATATATAGAATATATAAGAGCCATATGCTTTATATTTTATTTAGAAAAACATTAAAAATTCACAGATATCTACATGTAACTATATAAACACAAAAGAATACACACAAAACTGTTTTAAAAAGGCTACCTTTGGGGTAACGGATTGCCTACAAAGGCAGAGGGGGAGTAGGGGAAAAGTGTGCAGGGCAGAGGAAAGACTTCAACTTTTTACTTTCCACAAATACTTAGTGATTTTTTTTTTTTACAATTAGCATATGGATCTCTTGTTAAACAAAGCAGAATCCTAGAATTCAGCCAGATCAAGTTCTAAATGGGTGTGAGCCAACTCGTTAAAAGCCTTATTCAAACAACTCATATTTGAGCATAGGCTAGGGGAGAAATTAATCGTTCACCCCCCTAGAGTGAACCTTGAACATTACTTTAATTCCCCATAGAGAAAAAAAAAAAGAGAACTTCATAGAACCACTGGATTTGTTCTATAAAAGGGCTGGTGCTGAGACAGGCCATCTAACTATAAAATTCCAAAGAGTGAGATAGCCTTTGGTGGCACAGAATAAACAGGTAGACTATTTGTTCAATTGCACTATCATCCTAAATTTTGATCCAATTAATCCACTTGTTATATGTTATTTACATCTAAACTTTGTTTTATGGGTCCTGGGGTGTGTGTGTGTGTGTGTGTGTGTGTGTGTGTGAGAGAGAGAGAGACAGAGACAGAGACAGAGAGAAAGAGACAGAGGGTATGTCTATTTTATTGAAAGTCACTTTCGGAATTCCCTGCTAGTCCAGTGGTTAGGACTCAGCGCTTTCACTGCCAAGGGTCTGGGTTCAATCCCTGGTCTGGGAACTAAGATCCCGCAAGCCGTGTGGTGCGGCAAAAAAAAAAAAGTCACTTTCAAGAAGACAGTTGTAATTAGTACTACTAATAACAATGGCCTTAAGTAGTTGTTTTAGCCAATCATGGTTTTTAATAGAAATATAAAGATAGTAAATGCTTTTTCAAATATTTACTGAGTGCTTATTCTGTTCAACATACTGTCATAAATGCTGGGTAAACTCAAATGATACAACTCTGATCTCAACTCTCTCCTGTTAAAGCCTAACACCCTCTCCCCAATCCAACTTCCTCCTTTAATTTGATTTTTTGGGAGAGGGGAGGGTGATGGAAGAAATTTTTTTAAAAAAGGGGACCTCCCTGGCGGTGTAGTGGTTGAGAGTCCACCTGCCAATGCAGGGAACACGGGTTCATGCCCCGGTCCGGGAAGATCCCACATGCCGCGGAGTGGCTAGGCCCGTGAGCCATGGCCGCTGAGCCTGTGCATCTGGAGCCTGTGCGTCCAGAGCCTGTGCTCCGCAACGGGAGAGGCCACAACAGTGAGAGGTGAGAGGCCCATGTACCATAAAAAAAAAAAAAAGAAAAGCTAGGAAGGGTTCCCTATAGCAAAGGCATTAGATCCTTATTGTACTAACTCATATATTATGTGTGGGGGGAAAAATGTCCTTTCTTCCATATATGCCTCTCTAAAAACCTGTCAAAGATTTCTACACATTCGCCTCAAGTAAAAAAAAATAAAACTTAGTTAATTAAAATATTAAAAAATTTTTTCAAGATATAATTTTAAGATATTTAAAGTAGTAGTCACTAAAGTAATTTATCTCAAGTATACACTGTTCAGCAATATTTTTTTACCTAAATTATGAAAAACTATAAAAATGCAAATAACAGCAACCTGTAAAACTCTGAGTACTCTGTCCTGGCAGGCCAACACCGGTACATCACGAAGTACTCTTTCCACTGGAAGGCAGATGACGTCATTGATTTTATCTCCAGAAAGGTAATAATGTTGGTCTTTGCAGTCACAATAATGGTTATAGATATAACTTGCACTGAGAAAAAGGTCTGAGCCAGATATGTGCCTGAGAATATTAAAAGTAATTTAAGATATCAATATAAGATTCAGGAAGCTCCTGGATTATTTTCAGAGATGAAAATAAGTTTATTTATATACAGTTTACTATCATTTTATCACAGACTCAGAGGACACTTTTTGTTTGTTTTCGTTTCCCCCACTTAATTTCTAGCCTTTTGGTAAAGCATTGATATTGAAAGCTGAAACTGAGGTTCTACAGGCCTCAGGCTTCTCAAAAATTGAGCTCAGAAGAACTGAAAACAAAGACAAGATAATGGTAATATTCATTGCCTATATCTGAAGACAATTACTATATCAAAAAGGAACTTTTTTGAATGTGTACTATGGGCCAAGCACTGTCCTAAGTGACACATGTATTAGCTCAATCCTCATAACTTTATAAACTTGGGACCATTAATATCCCTATTTAAGGAGAATAATAAAATGTTAAGTAACTTGCATAAAGGCACGGAACTAGTAGACAGTAGACTGGATTACAACTCAGTTTTTAACTCTACAGTTAGCTTTCTTACTACCACACTGAATAGAATAAGGCTATTCGAACTGAATCTACTTGAAACTAAATAACAAACAGTGGGAAAAAAGAGTTCACTAGAATTTTAACTTGAAAAAAGAAATAATAACTTCATTTCAAATTATATTTAACAAAATTTAGATAAATAATCACAACTATGGTATAATTCTTATAATGAATCAAGTTTCTACTGTGGAGCTAAAATTTTTGACAAAAATTATATACTAGTATATTATCACCACTTCTAGATAGCTAACACCACGTGGTCATAAAGAGGGTATTTATTTGACGGTTTCACCTATTTTTCCACTTCTACTCTAAGGTCTATTCAAAAAATTTTTGATACTAAAATTATTCCTTATCCTATAATGATCCTCATTGATTTTCTCTTCTTCAATTATTGTTCAAATGGCTTCACTTTGTGGCTCTGCATACAATTTCAGAAGTTCTCTTAATATAGGGCAGACAGCAGAAGCAAGAAGAACTACAATTCCGCACCCTGTGGAAGGAAAACCTCATACATAGAAAGACAGACAAAATGAAAAGGCAGAGGACTTTGTACCAGATGAAGGAACAAGAAAAACCCCAGAAAAACAACTAAATGGAGTGGAGATAGGCAACCTTCCAAAAAAGAATTCAGAATAATGATAGTGAAGATGATCCAGGACCTTGGAAAAAGAATGGAGGCAAAGATCGAGAATATGCAAGAAATGGTTAACAAAAACCTAGAAGGATTAAAGAACAAACAAACAGAAATGAACAATACAATAAATGAAATGAAAAATACACTAGAAGGAATCAATAGCAGAATAACTGAGACAGAAGAACAGATAAGTAACCTGGAAGACAGAATGGTGGAATTCACTGCTGTGGAACAGAATAAAGAAAAAAGAATGAAAAGAAATGAAGACAGCCTAAGAGACCACTGGGACAACATTAAACATAACAACATTCGCATTATAGGGGTTCCAGAGGAGAAGAGAGAGAGAAAGGACCAGAGAAAATATTTGAAGAGATTATAGTCGAAAACTTCCCTAACATGGGAAAGGAAATAGCCACCCAAGTCCAGGAAGCGCAGAGAGTCCCAGGCAGGATAAACCCAAGGAGAAACATGCTGAGACACATAGTAATCAAATTAGCAAAAACTAAAGACAAAGAAAACTTATTGAAAGCAACAAGGGAAAAACAACAAATAACATACAAGGGAACTCCCATAAGGTTAACAGCTGATTTCTCAGCAGAAACTCTACAGGCCAGAATGGAGTGGCACAATATATTTAAAGTGATGAAAGGGAAGAACCTACAACCCAGATTACTCTACTCGGCAAGGATCTCATTCAGATTCAATGGAGAAATCAAAAGCTTTACAGACAAGCAAAAGCTAAGAGAATTCAGCACCACCAAACCAGCTCTACAACAAATGCTAAAAGAACTTCTCTAAGTGGGAAACACATGAGAAGAAAAGGACCTACAAAAACAAACCCATGACAATTAAGAAAATGGTATTAGGAACATACATTTCAATAATTACCTTAAACGTGAGCGGATTAAATGCTCCAACCAAAAGACACAGGTTCGCGGAATGGATACAAAAACAAGACCCATATGTGCTGCCTACAAGAGAGACCCACTTCAGACCTAGGAACACATACAGACAACGTGAGTGGATGGAAAAAGATATTGCATGCAAATGAAAATCAAAAAAAAGCTGGAGAAGCAATTTTCATATCAGATAAAATAGACTTTAAAATAAAGAATGTTACAAGAGACAAGGAAGGACACTACATAATGATCAAGGGATCAATCCAAGATACAACAATTATAAATATATATGCACCCAACATAGGAGCACCTCAATAGATAAGGCAACTGCTAACAGCTATAAGAGAGAAAATCGACAGTAACACAATTATACTGGGGGACTTTAACACCTCACTTACACCAATGGACAAATCATCCAGACAGAAAATTAATAAGGAAACACAAGCTTTAACTGACACAATAGACCAGATAGATTTAATTGATTTTTATAGGACATTCTATCCAAAAACAGCAGATTACACTTTCTTCTCAAGTGCACATGGAACATTCTCCAGGATAGATCACATCGTGGGTCACAAATCAAGCCTCGGTAAATTTAAGAAAATTGAAATCATATCACGCATCTTTTCCAACCACAACGCTATGAGACCAGAAGTCAATTACAGGGAAAAAAATGTAAAAAACACAAACACATGGAGGCTAAACAATACGTCACTAAATAACCAAGAGATCACTGACAAAATCAAAGAGGAAATCAAAAAATACCCAGAGACAAATGACAATGAAAACACGATGATCCAAAACCTATGGGATTCAGCAAAAGTAGTTCTAAGAGGGAAGTTTATAGCAATACAATCCTACCTCAAGAAACAACAAACATCTAAAATAAACAATCTAAACTTACACCTAAAAGAACTAGAGAAACAAGAACATACAAAACCCAAAGTTAGTAGAAGGAAAGAAATCATAAAGATGAGAGCAGAAATAAATGAAATAGAAAAAAACACACAATAGCAAAGATCAATAAAACTAAAAGCTGGTTCTTTGAGAAGATAAAATTTATAAACCATTAGCCAGATGCATTCAGAAAAAGAGGGAGAGGACTCAAATCAATAAAATTAGAAGTGAAAAAGGAGAAGTTATAACAGACACCATAGAAATACAAATAATCCTAAGAGAGTATACAAGTTTCTGCTGACAAGCAATGCTATGCCAATAAAATGGACAACCTGGAAGAAATGGACAAATTCTTAGAAAGGTATAACCTTCCAAGACTGAACCAGAAAGAAATAGAAAATATGAACAGACCAATCACAAGTATTGAAATTGAAACTGTGATTAAAAATCTTCCAACAAACAAACATCCAGGAACAGATGGCTTCACAGGTGAATTCTATCAAACATTTAGAGAAGAGCTAACACCCAACCTTCTCAAACTCTTCCAAAAAATTTCAGAGGAAGGAACACTCCCAAGCTCATTCTATGAGGCCACCATCACCCTGATACCAAAACCAGACAAAGATACTACAAAAAAGAAAATTACAGACCAATATCACTGATGAATATAGGTGCAAAAATCCTCAACAAAATACTAGCAAACAGAATCCAACAACACATTAAAAGGATCATACACCATGATCAAGTGGAATTTATCCCAGGGATGCAAGGATTCTTCAATATACACAAATCAATCAATATGATACAGATTAACAAACTGAAGAAGAAAAACCATATGATCATCTCAATAGATGCAGAAAAAGCTTTTGACAAAATTCAACACTGATTTATGATAAAAACTCTCCAGAAAGTGGACATAGAAGGAACGTACTTCAACATAATAAAGGCCATATATGACAAACCCACAGCAAACATCATTCTCAATGGTGAAAAACTGAAAGCATTTCCTCTAAGATCAGGAACGAGACAAGGATGTCCACACTTGCCACTGTTATTCAACACAGTTTTGGCAGTCCTAGTCATGGCAATCAGAGAAGAAAAAGAAATAAAAGGAATACAAATTGGAAAAGAAGTAAAACTGTCACTGTTTGCAGATGACATGATACTATACATAGAGAATCCTAAAGATGCCACCAGAAAACTACTAGAGCTAATCAATGAATTTGGTAAAGTTCCAGGATACAAAATTAATGCACACAAATCTCTTGCATTCCTATACACTAACAATGAAAGATCAGAAAGAGGAATTAAGGAAACAATCCCATTCACCACTGCAACAAAAAGAATAAAATACCTAGGAATAAAGCTACCTAAGGAGGTAAAAGACCTGTATGCAGAAAAGTATAAGACACTGATGAAAGAAATTAAAGATGCTACAAACAGATGGAGAGATATACCATGTTCATGGATTGGAAGAATCAATATTGTGAAAATGACTATACTGCCCAGGGCAACCTACAGATTCAATGCAATCCCTATCAAATTACCAGTGGCAATTTTTACAGAAATAGAACAAAAAATCTTAAAATTTGTATGGAGACACAAAAGACCCCGAATAGCCAAAGCAGTTTTGAGGGAAAAAAACAGAGCTGGAGGAATCACACTCCCTGATTTCAGACTATACTACAAAGCTACAGTAATCAAGACAATGTGGTACTGGCACAGAAACAGAAATATAGATCAATGGAACAGGATAGAAAACCCAGAGATAAACCCACACACCTATGGTCAACTAATCTATGACAAAGGAGGCAAGGATACACAATGGAGAAAAGACAGTCTCTTCAATAAGTGGTGCTGGGAAAACTGGACAGCTACATGTAAAAGAATGAAATTAGAACACTCCCTAACACCATACACAAAAATAAACTCAAAATGGATTAGAGACCTAGATGTAAGACCGGATGCTATAAAACTCTTAGAGGAAAACATAAGAAGAACACTCTTTGACATAAATCCCAGCAAGATCTTTTTTGATCCACCTCCTAGAGTAATGGAAATAAAAATGAAAACAAACAAATGGGACCTAATGAAACTTAAAAGGTTTTGCAAAGCAAAGGGAACTACAAACAAGACAAAAAGACAACCCTCAGAATGGGATAAAATATTTGCAAACGAATCAACAAAGGATTAATCTCTAAAATATATAAACAGCTCATGCAGCTCAATATTAAAAAAACAAACAACCCAACCCAAAAATGGGCAGAAGACCTAAATAGACATTTCTCCAAAGAAGCATACAGATTGCCAAAAAACACATGAAAGGATGCTCAACATCACTAATTATTAGAGAAATGCAAATCAAAACTACAATGAGGTATCACCTCACACCAGTTAGAATAGGCATCATCAGAAGATCTACAAACAACAAATGCTGGAGAGGGTGTGGAGAAAAGGGAACCCTCTTGCACTGTTGGTGGGAATGTAAGTTGATACAGCCACTATGAAGCACAGTATGAAGGTTCCTTAAAAAACTAAAAATAGAATTACCATATGACCCAGCAATCGCACTACTGGGCATATACCCAGAGAAAACCATAATTCAAAGAGACACATGCACCCCAATGTTCATTGCAGCACTATTTACAATAGCCAGGTCATGGAAGCAACCTAAATGCCCATCAGCAGATGAATGGATAAAGAAGATGTGGTACATATATACAATGGAATATTACTCAGCCATAAACGGAACGAAACTGGGCCATTTGTAGAGACGTGGATGGATCTAGAGACTGTCATACAGAGTGTAGTAAGTCAGAAAGAGAAAAATATCGTATATTAACGCATATATGTGGAACCTAAAAAAATGGTACAGATGAACCATTTTGCAGGGCAGAAACAGAGACACAGATGTAGAGAACAAACGCATGGACACCAAGGGGGAAAAGTGGCGGGGGGCTGGTGGTGGTGGGATGAATTGGGAGATTGGGATTGACATATATACACTAATATGTATAAAATAGATAACTAATAAGAACCTGCTCTTTAAAATAAATAAATAAATTAAAAGTTTTCAATATAATTTTTATCAACTTAATGAAATTCTAAGTCTCTTACAAGATTTGAAATTTCATTTTCAAATCCATCTGCATTATAAGCAGGGAAGGATTAATGAGTGGTAATCAATTTTATAAGTGGTCAGTTTTCTTACTGAATATTTTCAAGTTCTAATCTTGTTTTCCCATGCAACCTTATCAATGTGATGATTCAGATAATAAATTTTCAAAAACTGAGTAAAGAACCTTTCCATCTTACCTCTGCCACTCCAGTAAAAACATTTAAGAAACTAGCTAAAGAGACTATTCGCTGGGAAACTCCTTTCTGAATGTGGAGTATGCTAATAATTAGCTACTTTGGTTTTAGTATTTCACAATTATCACTGGCCATGCCTATCTAGAAAAGCATTTCTAGAAATGAATGATATTCTTATTAAGCCACTGAAATTACTTCCACTTGCCACTGTTTAATTCTTATCTAATCTCACCAAACCTAAGTTTTACAGCCCAGACATCAGGACACATGCTGTGCATTATACAGAATCACACAGGATAGCTATATATTAATAGAACTCTGGATCAGTAGTTTCCAAACCAAGGTCTGGCTTCTTATATAACATGGCTGCATAGAATTCAAATGAAAAACTGTTATTTTAACCCACTCCTAATAATTCTGATTCTGCAGGTATGAGGTAGGACGAGGAATCTATTGTTTAAAGCTTCCAAGGGATTCTCCTAAGTAGCAGGTTTGAAGGACAGTGGATAGATAAACTTCAAAGCCTCTTCCAGTTCTCCATGATTCAAAAACTAAAATTTTAATTGCAAAATTTCATATAGCAGGAAGCCATTAAGGAAGCTATTTTTCACTTAGAGTCTTACCTGACTCACCTGAAATTACACCTTTTTGGTAGTCATTAACTTTGATGGCCAGGCTTTTGACAAAATGATGCTACCTCAAAATCAGAACTACCAGAGACAGCAAAGCAACAGGAACCTAAATATCTGGAGATTTTCTTTCACTTCTTTTATACTTTGATCATGAATCATAACAGAACTAACTAGTCAAAAATGAAGCTATAAATAATATAAATGTCTTAAAAAGATAAGATTTCAACACCCAATTGATTTTATATTGACTCCAGGTCAAATTTAATTTCCGACTAATAAAGTATCTTTAATTATTTCCCAGATAACCTACTAAGATGTGATACTTAATCTGATGTTTGTCACCTATCCAAAATATTGTAAATGGATATGTAAAAATAAAAAAGAGAATAAACATACATAGCTTTAATGCTTTCAGTGAGGTTTGTTTCAAAAGAGAGAAACTGTTTTCCTCTCTTTGTGAAGCCTCTAATTTCAGATCCTGCAGCAATAAAAATTTTCTCCTGGGGCGTGTTAAGAACCCCTCCTAGTTCCAATCTGGCAATCTTCTGCCCAGGTAAAGTCTTGAAGACTGTCTGCAAAAATCATTGAGGAAAAAATTAAGTACACAAATTTATTCCAAGTATTTTCTTTTACCATAAAAAATGTTTTAAACTTACAACATATTATAGTTCTAAATAGGAACACCTTTAGATACAAATGTATCCAGTGGTCTTCTGGGTTTTTTGCTAAATATCTTCAAACTTTGCAACGTTTATTCCCACTCACACTGCATTTCAGTGACATTATTAAAATCTAAACTCTTGCAACTCAAAGTAGGGTTCGCTAAGCAGCAGCATTAGCATCACTTACCTTATTAGAAATGCAGACTCTCAGGCTCAACCCCAGATCTACTGAATGAGAATCTGCATTTTACCAAGATTCCTCAGCTGGTTCCAGTGCACATGTTTTTATACCTCAATCATCTTTTTAAAACTAATCTCTCCTGGTTCCCTTACAATTTTATAAATTTTAGTAGTATAAATTAAGGACTGTAGAATTTACTGAAAACCTGAGCATATAACTTCATATCTCTCTATTTAATTGGAAACATTTGCATCCTTAGTTTATTCCTCGTTATCTTCTATATTATTATTGGCATCAGTTTCTTCCCTTCACCGCCAATGACTTATACACAGAGAATAAAATATCTGGAAGGATATATGAACAATGGAAACACTGAGTTTCTGATAGTTTTTACCCTCTTCATCTTTTTGCAAATTTCATATAATGTAGAATGACTATAAGAGTTCACATCTCAGACCCATCACTTGTAAACTATGATCTGGGAATATGATGACATAAAACTCACTTCCTTGGTTAGGCTATATTAAGTGGCAAAGGTGATGTGACGGTCACGTCCATGTTACACTGTTATATAAGACTCCATCTTAGCAGACTGGACAGATTTCCCTGATGGCCTGAAGAAGCAGTTCACCATGTTGTGCGAGGGCCTGGGAGAAGAGCTCATGGCAAGGAATTGTGGTGGGCCTCAGGACGCTGAAAGCAGGCCCTGGCTTACGGACAGCAATAAAGTGGGGACCTCAGTCCAACAACAGTAAAGAACTGAATTCTTCCAACAACTACATGGGTTTGGAACAGGACCCTGAGTTCCAGAAAGAAATAGAGCCTGGCTGTACATGTGTTGCAGCCACGTGAGGCCTCGAGCTTGGACTCCTGCCCCGTGAGATAATAAATGTGTTTTGTTTTAAGCCCCTAAATTTGAGGTAACTTGTTACACAGCATAAAAAACTAATATATCACCCTAGGCTGTCAAAGATGTTTTACAAATGGCTAGCAAATGACTCTCATGCTGCCTGTAATCTCATACTTCATATGACTACTTCCCTCAACCTATTTTTCATTATGCTTTAGAAAAAATTTTAATGTAGGAGTATTCAAAAGGTACACATACCACTGCTTCTCCCTTCTTCATGCCAAAGCACATAACTACTCCATCATGATCTCCAACAACCACCTGTAACAGATTGAAGAGAATCTAAAATTACTGTTATTATGCCCTACTAACTTATGGGGAAAACAAGATTCTCAATATATAAATTATGATTTTAAAAGTAGAGACCAGAAAATCTAGTAAAGACATCCCCACAAAAAATATCCACCAAAGAATTGTAAGAAAGGGCCAAAGAGAAGGCTATGAAGAGTTGTTATGGAAATAGCTGGCTTTCTGTTCTGTTCCTACAAGGTAAACAGAACAAGAAAATAGAGACAGAAATGACAAGGAGGCAATTTTTTTTTTCCTTTAACTGGAGCATAAGAACATTTTAAGATTAACTTTTAAAACATTATCAGGCACTTCCCTGGTGGCGCAGTGGTTGAGTCAGCCTGCGAATGCAGGGGACACGGGTTCGAGCCCTGGTCCGGGAAGATCCCACATGCCACGCAGCAGCTAAGCCCGTGCGCCACAACTACTGAGCATGAGCTCTAGAGACCACAAGCCACAACTACTGAGCCCGAGTGCCACAACTACTGAAGCTTGCGCGCCTAGAGCCCATGCTCTGCAACAAGAGAAGCCACCACAATGAGAAGCCCGCACACCGCTGCGAAGAGTAGCCTCTGCTCACCGCAACTAGAGAAAGCCCACACGCAGCAACAAAGACCCAACATAGCCAAAACTAAATAAATAAATTTATATATAAAAAAAATTATCAAAATGAGGTTGTGACAGACTTGATATTTTTAAAACTTTTTACTTTTTATTTTTATTGACGTATAGCTGATTTACCTAATTAAATTTAAAAGCTTTTGCAAAGCAAAGGAAACCATCAAAAAAACGAAAAGACAACCTATCGAATGGGAGAAAAGATTTGCAAATAATAAGACCAATAAGGGGTTAATATCCAAAATATGTAAGCAGCTCATACAACTTAACATAAAAAAAAACAAACAACCTGATTAAAAAATGGGCAGAAAACCTGAACAGACATTTTTCCAAAGAGGAAATGCAGACGGCCAACAGGCACATGAAAAGATGCTCAACACCGCTAATCATCAGGGAAATGCAAATCAAAACCACAATGAGACATCACCTCACACCAGTCAGAATGGCTATCATCAAAAAGAACACAAATAACAAATGTTGGCAAGGATGTGCTGAAAAAGGAAACCTTCATACACTGTTGGTGGGAATGAAAATTGGTGCAGCCACAGTGGAGAACAGTACGGAGGTTCCTCAAAAAACTAAAAATAGAACTACCATATGACCCAGCAATGCCACTCCTGGGTATATATCCAAAAAATCCCAAAAACATGAATTCGAAAAGGTACATGCACCCTAATGTTCACAGTGGCATTATTTACAATTGCCAAGATATGGAAGGAACCTAAGCGTCCATCAACAGTTGATGGATAAAGAATACTACTCAGCCATAAAAAAGAATGAAATTTTGCCTTTTGCAACAACATGGATGGACTTGGAGGGCATTATGCTAAGTGAAATAAGTCAGACAGAGAATGACAAACTGTATGATAACATTTGTATGCAGAATCTAAAAAATACAACAAACTAGTGAATATTAAAAAAAAGTAGCAGACTCACAGATATAGAAAACAAACTACCAGTGGTTACCAGTGCGGAGAGGGAAGGAGGAGGGGCAACACAGGAGTAGGGGATTAAGAGATACAAACTACTATGTATAAAATAAGCTAAAAGGATATATAGTATAACAGGGAATATAGCCAATATTTTATAATAACTAAATGGAATATAACCTTGAAAATTATGAATCACTACATTGTACACCTGTAACTTATATAATATTGTACACCAACTATATTTCAATAAAAATAAATAAAATGATCTTTTTAAAAAGTGTAAAAGAGTCCTGAGACCAAAAAGTTTGAGAAGTGTTGCTCTAATTGAGTGAATAAATGACAGTCAAAAATCTGTTGATTTATACTGATAAAATGTTAATATATAGGAATACTATATTTATTTTGCAGCTATTAAAATATCCTACTAGTCTACCAAGAAATTATAGTTGTCCTATGGAAATCACAGGATTAATATTTCTATTAAAATAATCAATATTGTTAGTTAAATGTAAAGATTAACATCAATATATTTAATTACTCTTAAAAATATGATAAAGTTTTTAAAAAGCATTTTCTCTACAGTCTATTGTGTTTTTTTTCTTTTTTCATATACACAATCTGGTACACACAGGGTAAGTTATTACCAGAAAAATGGAATATGGTTTTCAACTAGTTTGCTTATACTATTTACTAATTGTACATAATAATTATAATGTCCAAGAAACTTACTGTCTATAAATGTCCCTTGGTATTCTAATCTCTGTTCAAATGAAAAGAAATTCATTTCCATTTTAGCCTTGGAATTAAAAAAAAAACTTATCAATAATGAAGGAAATGTAAACCTCTCCTCTGTCAGAGCTGAAGACATATGGAGAAATCAGTATCTCTACGTTACCTTTTGTGTGGCTCTATATCTTGAAGCAGGAAGTAGCTTCATAGTCTTCTGAGAGGTCACTCCCACCTAAGGAAACACATCAGCTGCCTGGTGAGTGATTTCTGATACACTAATTTGAAGTTATTAAATCAGAGATTAAAAGGACCAGCAGATTCTAATCATAGTAAGCCTCAGTTTTTTTATTGCAATTAATTAGTGAAATGAAATAATTATTATCAGCAATGAACTTATTTTCTAATGAAATATACTACAAAAGTCAGAATACAGGAAACAGTCAAAAATAGTAAAATTTATGCTATAAAGTTGTCAAGTCAAAAATAATAACGTGGCATTACTGGCAAGATACTTCACACCAAAAAAATATTTCTATAAGCCTTCTTTTACAACTTCATACACTTGTTAAAGTGTGTTCGTAATTTAAAATCTTTGGTAATAGATTATTATTGAAAATGCAACATAAAAGATTTTAGCTAAAATACCACCATGCTGATGAAGATTATTTTACAAAAGTTACAGAAGATGGAAACAGCATGGTTTGCTCAGCAGGGCACTGTCACTAGTGGTGCATGGTTAGGGGAGGAGAATGGGACCAAAGAGAGAGAAACTGGTGGAAACAACAGACAATGCAAGAATTTACATATAGTATAGGTCTATCCTTTAATTCTGTATTCTAGGGGGTAGTATTAAAGTTTAATCTGTTTAGATCCGTATTTTTGAAACATCAATCTAGCAATGATATGAAGGATGTCTTGGAGGGAGGTAAGCTGGAGGCTAGGAGCTATTTCAATTATCCAAGCAAGAGAAGATGAGGACTGAACTAGGGGTAACAGAGATGGAGGGAGCAAATGGGACAGATTCGTGAGATATTTAGGAGATAAAAGCAGCAAAATGTGGTGACCAGATGGATATGGAAGATATTAAGGTGGGAAGTACCTAGCATGACTCTCAAGGAAAGTGACAGGACAAACATTTGTACCATTAGCCAAAATAGGATTACTGAAAAAAGGAGATGGAGAAGGAGAGAAAGTCTAGGGCTGAAATATTGAGAGGCAGGGTGATGCACCAGCAAGAACACCAGCTCTGGAGTCAGAGGCTTTGTTTCAAATAGGAACTCCATCCTTTCCGCTATCATGTAAATCACCTTCTCTGAGCCCCTTGATCCTCATGTACCTACTTTAGGAATTTTTATGAGGATTAAATATGTGTACGTGTGTTAAGATCTGAGAATAAACTAGACGCTCGAAAACGGCTGTCATTGCTTTTATTATGATCTGGCTCGTGGGGTCCGGCTCACAGTAAGAAACAAGTGTCTGGCGCTCGGCAGAAGGGACTGGGTACAGATGGAGATCAGGGAGTTAGAAGCTGCAGCCGGGGAGGAGGAGAAGGGTCCCGGGGAGGAATCCGGGAGCGCATCAGGACATTCACAGCATCTTCAGGACCTGGCAGACGCCAGCACCGCGGAGGTGCGTGCTCCCTCTTTCCAAGTCCCCGTGGACCGTCACCAACAAGCCGGAGTTGCCCGTGAGCAAGGTGTCTGGAGGGTGGCACCCAGATCCGCTCCTGTGCCGCGGCGTCGCCGCCGAGACACCCCAACAGACGCCAGTGGAAGGATCGAATCCTCTCAGGGAGCGCAGCTCACCCCGCGCAGCGACCGCCCCAACCCCTCAGGTTTACCTGTAAATAATCCGCTCGGTTTAAATTCAGATCCATGACGGAGGCACGGACGCGCTGGGCAGCGCCAGGCCAGGCCAGGTAGGATAGAGGCTGCGGGACCCCAGGCCTCCGAAGGGAAAAAGCTTGCTACCCCACTGAGGGCCAACGCCAACGACTCAGGGCTCAGTGGGGGATGCAAAGGCGGAGCGTCAGGGCAGCGGCGTCCTGCGTGACGTCCGTACGTTCCTGCGAGAGGGCCCCGGAAGGAAATGAAGCCCCACCCCCTCCCGACAGACCGCCCACTGACTTAACCCGCTCCAATGAGAGGCGGAGAGGAACGGAGGGCGAGCTCCAGGAGACCTGAGAAGGGTGGTTTCCAGGGAGACCGGAGACGCAGTCTTGGCTCTGCCTCCGCCACCGCCCTGAGCCCCAAGTCTTAAGTCTTTTCTGTGTAGAGCCTTGACTTGAAGCCCTGGTAGATTCTGACCTGTTTCACCGCCACTAGAAAGGATCCCTCAAAGAATTAGGTTTCACCGCCATAAGAGTTAGCTTACAGCAGCATAGGAGTTCTCAAACTTTTGGCCCTAGGACCCCTTTACAAAACTCTTATAACTATTGAGGACCCCAAAGACCTTTTGGTTATATGAATTATCTATTGATATTTACCATATTAGAAATTAGAACTAAGTTTCTAAAAAATATATTAAAAAAATGAACTCATTATATAAATATTTTAATGAAAAATAACTATTTCCAAAATAAAGAAAAGTAAAAAGACTGGCTTTGTTTGCAAATCTATTCACTGTCCACCTGAACAGTGAACAGGGGAGTCCCAGATCTACTTCTGCATACAATCTATTGGTATATGTTGTTTTTTGTTTCTTTGTTAAGTATATAAAGAAAATGTGGTCCAAACTCAAGTGGTAGTTTTTGAAAAGTTAGTTGCAATGTGGCTTCATTATACAACATCTCCAAAAGTCCATTTGTTAATGTCATCACAGATTCCATCAGAAAAGTTTTGAAGTGTTGGAAAGTTGTCAACCTCAGATGGCGGATACAAATTTTTGAAAAATTCGAATTTGTGCTTAAAAGCTTGAATTTGAAGCATTGGCAACAAATGTCAATTATTTTCCTTGAAATGATAGTTTTCCTTCTTGAATTCACAAGAAAGTGTATGCCAAGTATCCAAGTCTAAATAATCATAATTTGTCAGTCGTGCTTTCAAAAAAAGTTCCATGAAAAAAACAGTGAGTTCAGCTAGCAATTCAAATAATCATACAAGTGCTTTTTCTTGAAACAACTAATGTACTTCCGTATTCAGTAGAAATGCTTCATGCATACTTCCCATGTCACCCCACAGAGTATTAAAAAGGATATGTACTTAGACTTCCTTGGTGGTCCAGTGGTTAAGACTCCACCCTTCCACTGCAGGGAGCCCAGGTTCGATCCCTGGTGGAGGAACTAGGATCCCACATGCCACGTGGCATGGCCGAATTAAAAAAAAAAAAATGATATGTACTACGAGTAGAGGCTTAAAATTAACAATTTTCACTGCTTCATAAAGAACATTTTTACATGAAACTTTGTTTCCTGTCAATGTGTGGCCTTGATCAACGCTTAAGTACCAGCAGTATTAACCAACCTTGCTTTTGTACCATTAGTACAAATGTCCACACAGTGAAAAGGGCAAGTAGCATCTTATTGTTATGAAAATACCTTCAAAATCACAGACCCCCCGAAAAGGCCTCAGGGACCCTCTGACTATTGCTGGCCTATAGTGACCCATGATCTGAATGAGAGCTGACCTTACTTGACTCACTTTCATCAGTCCTTCCTTTGTGCATACCACACTCTGCCTACAGAAATACTACAGATGAATAAGTGGTTTCTGTGGTCTACTGGGGAGAGTTCACAAATGATTTCTGTGGTCAACTAGGGGAGAGTTCACAAATGTTTGTGAAACAAGAATTAAGCCCTTGAGAAGAGGTTCTTTTTTTTTTAACGTCTTTATTGGGGTATAATTGCTTTACAATGGTGTGTTAGTTTCTGCTTTATAACAAAGTGAATCAGTTATACATATACATATGTTCCCATATCTGAGAAGAGGTTCTTAAGAAAAGAAATTATTTCCTACACAGAGATCTGAGAAGGTTTTGCCCAGGTCCCAGGACATTCCAGACAATTCTTTTTTTTTTTAATTTTTTATTTAAATTTTATTTTTATTTTTGGCTGTCTTGGGTCTTTGTTGCTGCATGCGGGCTTTCTCTAGTTGCGGAGAGTGGGGGCTACTCTTCGTTGCAGTGCAGCGGGCTTCTCATTGCAGTGGCTTCTCTTGTTGTGGAGCACGGGCTCTAGGCATGCGGGCTTCAGTAGTTGTGGCACGCGGGCTCAGTTGTTGTGGCTCGCGGGCTCTAGAGCGCAGGCTCAGTAGTTGTGGCGCACAGGCTTAGTTGTTCCGCAGCATGTGGGATCTTCCCGGACCAGGGCTCGAACCCTTGTCCCCTGCATTGGCAGGCGGATTCTTAACCACTGCACCAACAGGGAAGCCCCAGACAACTCTTTTGCTGAGGCCAAAATAACTCAGTATTGAAATAGACAACAATGCCTGAAGATGGTTTAGCTGTGTAGAAATTTGGAGAAAATATCCATTTAGACTCAACAAAAATACATATAAATTTTAGAAGTAAATTGAAAAAATAAAGCCATAGAGGAGATAAAATAGAATTGTAATAGAATTTTATGGAATTTAGGGGGTTGGAAGGTGTATTAGTTATGATAGAGCCACTATAATAAAGTAGTACAAACTGAGTGGCTTAGACAACAGAAATTTATTTTCTTATATGATCTCACAGGCTAGGATTACAAAATCAAGTTGTCAGCAGGGAACCAAAACAATCCTCTGAGGCATTTCTCCTGGGCGTGTAGATGGCCATCTTCTCCCTGTTTCTTCATATGGTCTTCCCTCTGTGTTCATCTGTGTCCTAATCTCCTCCTCTAATAAGGCCATCAGTCATGCAGGATAAAGGTCCACCCTAGTGACCTAACTTTAACTTAATTATTTCTTTAAAGGTCCTTTCTCCAAATACAGTCACATTCTGAGGTACTGGGAATTAAGATTTCAACATATGAATTTGGCGGGGGCTGGGGGTGGGGGGGAGGCACAATTCAGCCCATAACAGAAAGGAATTTGTTTCATCTTAAAAAGAATAGAAGAAACCACAAAGAAAAAACAGATATGAAAAACAAAGATTAGACATTTCAATATGTCACAAAAATTTTAAAACAAAAAATTTAGGACTTCCCTGGTGGCGCAGTGGTTAAGAATCCGTCTGCCAATGCAGGGGACACAGGTTCGAGCCCTGGTCCAGGAAGATCCCACATGCCACAGAGGGACTAAGCCCGTGCGCCACAACTACTGAGCTCATGTGCCACAACTATTGAGCCCACGTGCCACAACTACTGAAGCCCGCACACCTAGAGCCTGTGCTCCAGAACAGGAGAAGCCACTGCAATGAGAAGCCAGCGCACCGCAACAAAGAGTAGCCCCCTGCTCAATGCAACTAGAGAAAGCCCGCGCACAGCAACGAAGACCGAATGCAGCCCCAAAATAAATAAATACATTTATAAAAAAAAAAATTTAGGATAAAGTTAGTATCTTAATAAACAGTTCATACAAATATTTTAAAAAAGAAATATAATTATTCCAATAAGAAAAACATGAACAGACAATACACAAAGAAGATGGCTACTGAACAAACATATAGAAATTCGTTACCTTCACTTGTAATCAATAATATTAAAGCAAGATACCTTTTTTGCCTTTCAAATTAGAAAATAAATTTAAATGATACCACTATATGCTGTAGAGAAAGCGTGTGCTCATCATCCATGATGCTTTAAACTAGTAATAAAAACCCTTTTCAAAAGCAACTTAGTAATGTATATCCAAATCTATAAATTATGTGGTGATATTTTTAACCTATAACCCCAATTCTGGATATTTAGTCTATGAAAACAGCACAAAATAGGTTAGAAGCCATGATCGAGGCATTATTTAAAGTAGGAACCTACGTGTCCAATAATAGGGGAGTATTGCATCTCTCCACTTTCCGGGCTATTATGCAGCCATTGAAAGTGAAAATAATGAAGGCTGTATAGCAATGTGGAAAGTGCTCAGGACAATTTTAAAAGAATATCAAATTGTGTGTATACTATGACTTCAATTATAGGAAAAGACTGTTAAGAAATATACCAAAATAACTTTAGTCGGTTATAAATTGAAGAATTATGAGCTTCTCCTCCTGTTTTTTTGTTTTCCATGAGGTGTTTAAGAGTCATCTGTTTAACTGGGCATAGTTTCCAAAGTACGCAATCCGCTGTCCCAGTGATTGCAAGTTTCTGATAAAGGATATTCTAAGACGGTGAGTACCGAATCTTCCCACCGTCTATTTTCTTGTTTCCCTTTTTAGGTCCTGGCAGTGCATGTTAACAATTTAAGGAAAATGGTACCGATATCAATATTGTTATGTTTTTGTATTATAACAAACAAACCATCAAAATGTCAAAAACCTGGTGAAGTGGGCAGACATTATCTTTTTAAAAATGATGCTTGGGAAGTATTTATAGTATTCCAGGACTGGGTGAAATCTTAGAAAACATTAATTCAATGTTTTCACTTTTGGATTCACAAACTATTTTCATAGTAGTATATAATCCTTCAAAGTCCTTAGGAATTTTAATAATAACTTAATTTTTTCATTGTGTGGTTTTGCAATTAATTTTGTGTAATTTTTGCATAGAAATGTAACTTTAAAGAAAAGGTATTTAGATTGCTATTTAATTAAGGTGGCATTATAGAATTCATCTTTATACAATATTTATAATATTTGTAATAAAAACATAGGCTGGCAATGCTCATTTTCCATTTAAGAAGTGATGCCCGCTGTTTATTTCACATTCAGTTAATTGTGTAAAAGATGAGAGGTTTTCTTTTGAAGATCAACTTTTTAAAAAAATTTATTATTTGATATTTATTTTTGGTTGCGTTGGGTCTTCATTGTGGTGCATGGGCTTCTCATTGTCGTGGCTTCTCTTGTTGAGGAGCACGGGCTCTAGGCACGCAGGCTCAGTAGTTGTGGCACACGGGCTTAGTTGCTCCGTGGCATGTGGGATCCTCCCAGACCAGGGCTCGAACCCGTGTCCCCTGCACTGGCAGGCAGATTCCTAACCACTTTGCCACCAGGGAAGTCCTGAAGATCAACTTTTAAAACATAGAAATGAGGCTATGACATATTATCAAAAATAAATAAAAAGAGCTTGTATGATATGTTACTTGGAATTCTTTCATTCTGCATCTAGAAAAGGCAAGGGATGTATTTTTTATTTTTAAGTACTGTGTTCTGTTTCAAAATGATGAGCAAAAGTTTCAAACTACTAATTTTAAGCACTTGTCAAATAATTAGCAGGGTGGGGAGTTTTTATTCACAATAAATGAAATACAAAGTTAGACAAAATTGCCACTATATTTTCTCTTTTTAAACATGTCTTAAGGTAGTTGCGACATCTTGGTGGGCTACATCAAAAAAAAAATAAAAGCCAAAACAAAACAAAACCCCCAAATACAACACAACACAACACAACAAAACCCCAGATGATTGCATCTCAGATGTGATAAAAATTGCCATGAGACAAATTTACTGAATTACCATGCACTTCAGTAACTTATAACCTTATGTTGTGGTCTTAAAGCTATCATTGTAAGCATAAATTAAAGAACTCATTACTAAGAATAGGAGCATTAAATTCATTATTCACTAATTGTGTTAAAACCATCAACACAGCTAGAGGTGGTTGGCTGAGTGACTGAGTCATGAGTATACATATTGGTCTCCACTAATATGTGGTACCAATTTGGAAACTCTCAAACTCTTGTTTTAGAAGGAAAAAGAAGCATACAATGGAAAAAGAAAAAAGAAAAACAATAAATAGCCCTTTTAGGCTGACTTTAAATAAAAGCAAGATATGGAAACAGAGATCATTACCACCTTGGAAGATGATATTAACCTTCTGAAACACCTCTACAATGCCCAGAGACCAGGAACCCCTGGTGTAGCATAACCCTATTTGACTGGACAATATATGAGACCAGAGAAGTTAAGTGATTTGTTTCAGGCCACACAATTAACAATTAATGCAGCTTCAGTTTCCTTTAGACATTGGCCATATGACACTTTACCATCCCATTTACAAAAGCTGCTCTCATTTGGCTTACACATTTGAATTGAAATATGTTGGACATGATGGGGAAAGAGAATTATCCTAAATTATACTAACTTTGCTTTTTTTTTTTTGGTTGGAGCAGTGTGGCTTGTGGAATCTTATTTCCCTGACCAGGGATCAAACCCAGCCCGCAGCAGTGAAAGCAAGCGTGGAGTCCTAACCACTGGACCGCCAGGGAATTCCCTAAGTTTGCTTTTAATAATCACAACATATTTATGTCATTTCTAAGTTTCAGTAGTGCACAGAACTTTTTGAAGACACTGGATACTATTTTACATAGTCCCTTCTTTTATTTCAAGTCTATGAATCCAAGGTTCTCAACATATTGTGAATTCCAGCAAGTCAAGGGTCCTCAGTAAGTTTAATACAGCAAGCACTTACAAAGTGCCAAACTTTTTAAACAATAAGCCTAAGAAGCCAGTTGAGTGTTGCCTCCTTTCCTTGATCTTATCTGTAACAGAGGAAAAAACTAAGCATAGCGAAGAGGTCAAAAAGTAGGAGATATTGGACTTTGATAGTCCTGTAATCAACCATAAGCACCTAAATGTCTTTTGCTAGACAAGTTGCTTTTGGTCCTGTTAAAGTGTTCCCTTCTCCAAGTTGCCCCACCAACTTCTTTGGGCTTTACTTTTAAGCCCAATGTGCCTGTTACAATAGTAAGTGGGTCAAGGACTTGGTGGCCCAGGCCTATCATTAACCTCAAAGAAGTATTAATTCTCACGTAATCCTCTAAACTAATCTTCACCTCACCCTTAAGTTACCACAGTAATACCTACCTCTTAGGGTGGTTCCCTAGACGCAAATTCTAACAAGATTTGGATGTGGTGATTTATTGAGGGGATGCTCTCAGGAGAAAGGGAGGGAGGGAGGAAGGATAAAACAGGGAAGAAGCTAAGAAAAGATTTGGTCTCAGCTGGAGTCTAGCTGCAGCCTAATCCTATCCAGAGCTCTGAAACATGAATTGCACCAAAAGAGTTGGCACTACCTTGACACAAGGGGACAGCTTTTTGTGCGACCACGCCAGTTGGTCGTTTATTGGTGTGAGGAGGGGAGGTCATAACAACCAGACCAGGACAGGGCTGCTTTCTTTCAGCTGAGGGCAATTTCCTGGGGAACAGGATAGCTGGGAACTGTTAAGGAGCCAACACTCAGGATCTGAGAGACGCATGCCCTGGTCCATTCAAGGCAATCTGGGCAGGGCATCCATGGTATCAATAGCATCTACCACACCTTGGTATCACATCTTCCTCTGGACTACCACCCAGAAACTATAAAAAAAGAAAAAATGTGAAATATCAAAAACATACTAGTTTTACACAAGCATAGTAAATAAAGGAGAAAAAAACCTACGTTGAGAGCTCTAGAGTTGTGAAAGGTATGGACTGAAAAGATGTATGTACTCACATGGCATAGATGACATGAGTTTTATCTTCACTCAAGACTCCAAGAATCCTAAACTAGCTGCTTTTAACACTTTTACATTCAACATTTTTCCAACCCCAATCAAAAATATTATTTATTATTCTGCTCCATAGCTGTAAACAAAAATACCCACACTTGGAATCCTAGACAATACTATGTATAAGACTGAAAGTGTTGTCTATTATGGACACTCCATATCTTTACTGTAGTAATATAAAGTATAGTAACATATAACAATGAAAAATTCAGTATTTTATTCTGTTCTGAGGTATAACATAAAATACATAAAGTTTGAACAATGTTTAAGACAAAATACTATTAGCATAGCACAAAAGCTAATGAAATATCCTACAATGGTAGCAAAAAATGTATAAAGTTCTTTTCTTAATTAAGTCCTCAAAAGTAGAAATTAAGAAATAATCTTTAAAGAGCTTTATGTAGTTCAATGTTCATTTTTGTCTTCATTTTGTTCATTTTTGTCTTCATGTCTAGAAAGCCTTCCTGTGTGATAGCAATGACTCAAAGTATTATGTATGTAATTGGCTTTTAGAACCTATAAAACTATCTATGATCTATGATCATAATTTGTATTCTGGTAAGATTTGAGAGGAACAGACTGAAGAGAATTAGGACGGTAAGCATAACTCTATGCTTTAAACCTAGCTGGTTAAAAAAAATACTTTGACGTTTTATGGTCTGTGAAGAGAGGAGGGAACTTACCAGTCTGCATCCCCTTTCCTAGTAAAGTCATGAAGCGTTGTGGATATTACCAGTGTTCAGCTCAGTTATATAGTAAGTCATACACATACATCACAATCTATTTTGTGTAGCAAGTGTAAGTGAAATGTCTTGATAAGGAAAAGGATGTCAATCATTGTAAGCAATGATGGCAAGAGATGCCTCAAAGGAAAATGAAACACACCTGGTGATGCTTGGACATGGCTTTCCAGGTACACAGCCATTGCTCCTTCCTATTCCTCCACATAGCATACCCTCCAAAACTCAGAGTGGAGCTAACAGGCAAGATATGAAGTCAGTTGTTGATAACTTATTTAGCATTAAAGCATCAGAGGCAGAAATTAGGAGGTTATAACAAACTAACAACGCTGCATAACCCCCGACTTTACAAAATTCACCACCCCACTGATTAAAGTCACATTACTGAAAAAAACCAAATGAAAATCTAAGACAGTAAGCAAAAAGTATATACTTTAGAAAAATCTTTAATGTGTTGTTTTGAACAATTTTATGAAACAAGTATGTAATGTAATTATATTTTCTATTAACCCATTTCATTGTGAAATTCTTCATTCAGGGCTCAAAGGTTCTAGGATTATCAGTGATGTCAAAAATTCTAAGAAAATCTGACCAAGTCATAGCTGCTTGTAAAATTTTTTCAGTTTATATTTTTCAAAAAAAAATCTCTTTAGCACTTGGACAAGGGAAGATATGCTACATAGTGATGGCCTTTTAATTTTTATTTGTATTTCGTTGGCAGTTCAGTTCAGTTGGTTTTGACAACATTTATTGAGCACCTACTATGTACCAGGCACTGTACTAGATGCTGGAGACACAAAGATGAATAAGACATGGTCCCTGTCCCCAAGGAGCTTACAGTCTCTTAGAGGCAGACAGGTAGTGCAAAGACATACAGTTTATTCTAAAATGGACAAAAATATCAATAATGTAGTAATATTGGGCCTTTAAATACAATGGCACGTCATTGTTTGTAATGTCAAGGCAGACAATTAAAATGAAGACCATTTGCATGTGATAAAACAATAAAATCATTAAGACCTAACTTTTAAAGATTCACATGATAAAGGTAGTTAATACTAAAAATTTACATCATAGTTTTTCAAGTATTTCATACTTAGAAATATTATTGCCCACATTTGTGCTACAGTCAAAGCCATAATTCCAGGTTACTGAATCATTCACATCTCAGCACGCTGGGATTCAGTTTCTCACTGAGTTTATGAATTAGAATGGCTAATTCCTCAGTTGCTTGGCTCTTGTCCTCCAAAAGTTCATAGCGAAGGCTGGAGATATCTTGCTTGATTTCTTTTAATTCACCTACGGTATTTGTATTAAAAAACATATAATTGGTAATTTGCCCTTCGTATTTAGAAAAAAACAAAGAGTGAAATTTATACATGAATGCATTTGTCTCATAACATCTCCAACATAGTTACTTTAGGTGTTTTCCTTTAGAATGTTTAAGGAATGTCTGCCTTTAGAAATGTACTGGCTTTTGAAAAAAAAAGCTATAAAAAGTGGTTCAGCTATGTTTTAAAAGTACAACTCAGCTAAACTATTGTCCTGTGGCTCAGCCAATTTTTAACACAGGGTGATTTCTCTGTTAACTGGTCTATAATCAGAGTATCTCCTTTCTATCTTCAGGGAGTTTGTCTGGTTCCCTGAGCCATAAGGGTTGACACCTATATGGATCATTTCCCATTGCTAGGCTGGAAGGGAATCCTAGCAAAATGAAACATTTCTAAAAATGAATCAATCTATATAACAGGCAAATACTCACATGTAAGAAGTAAACTGAGGTCAAGTTTGAAGTAAGGGAAAGGAAGGAAAAAGGGTAGGGGTATTTCTTAGGGAAGGCAATGGCAATGAACATGGAGCTAAGGAACAAACAAATTAGTTTCTGTGGCACAGGGGATGATGTATAAGGAAATAACAAGCAATGGTGAAATTAAGGAGTTTAGATGTGGTACCACTGGCAATGTTTACATACGCAGAAGTCTCCATAGGAAACTTCTGGCTATTAAAACACAACTATTCCCATAATTTAGCTTGGTAATACTTTGAGCATGTGTAGATTGCAATTAATAACTGGATTCTCTTGCAAATAATTGTAATGTAGATAAGCCATTGACCTTGAAAGGTAAACCTTGGGGCATGAATTTATCTTGAATCCAAGAAATGATTCTTTAAGTCACTGGTACTTTAATAGCTTTCTATAATAGAATCATATGTAAAACATATCTTTCATGATATTTTCCGGTATCTTTATGATGCTTTAAAGTATAATCTATGTTCTTTTATTATATAAACGTCAGAACCTTTTATTTTAAAGAATTCTAGCTCTTCCTCAAGAATACACACAAAACATTTGATTCTTTTTGTGGCAAAAAAAAGGTGGGGGGGGCTTTTCCTTTCACATTTGGCAACGTAGAGGAAATAAACTGATAAATTCGAAATCGCGAGGCCAGTCTTTGGTGGAAGAAATGGATTCTCACACCATTTAATATCATATTTGGACCATAAGCCCAGTGGGCCCCCTTTCACCTCCCTACTACTACATTCTTCTTCCTTGTTTTTGAGTTATGGGAAGCCTACACACTAAGTGTTGTACTTAGTTTGCCAATACAGGAAACACAAATTACTCAACCTCTTTGGAATTTAGCTTCTTCATATATTCAGTGAACAGGTTAAATTATATGATATACTTTCTTAGTTAGAACTTTGTTCAAAACTCCAAATTTTCCTTAACTCACTTTCCTCTTTTGTATAAAAGGACTTGGAAGATGACTCCTTGTTTTTGATGCTGTCATGGTGGCCCATTGCCCCCTTCACTTAGTTTTTTTGTTTGTTTTCAGGGAGGTTATGGTACAACAGATAAGGTTTCTGCTTTCTAAACTAAAACTCAATTCCAATCCTGTCTCTCTGAGACTGTTTCTAGGTCACCATGATTGGGTTTTTGCTGGTTTCCAATCACACATTCTTAGATTTCTACAAACACATACCATTGTATTGACTCAGATTTGTAAGAGATACCTTGTATTAATCAAGTAATGGCTTCAAAGCTCAACAGTTTAGTTTAGCCTTTTCTTATCAGCGTAGCTCTATCTAGTAGCATCTCACTGGTGTTGAAAGCTAGAGTTTCTATTTTTACGGCAACTTATTTCTCCCTGGTTGAATTCTTTCCATCTCTGGATCTGTACTTTGTCTTATACCCCAGCCTTTGATGAAAAAGTGTTATAGTCCAGACAGACATGCTGCCTAGGATATGCCTGGAAAACAGGTGCCAAGAAGAAAAGTGAAAGGCAAAAGAGAAACACCAGATGAGAAAAATGGGATAGAGATTTCTTTCTGGACAACAAAGTAAAGATTTTTCTGAAGAAATGTGGATTCTGTTTGAGCCAACGTTATTTTACCTGCATCACTGGAAAAATGTTAACACTCAATGTGAACTCCCTGAAACAGAAGTGAAACTACAGACTACTTATGTAATAGGGATTAAAAACTCCCAGAAAGATGGCAGACTTTACATTCTAAGAAATCAGGGCATTCTGTAGTGATAAACTGTCTCTGATTGACAATTTAAGTAACTTTCTTTAAAAAGAAAGAGTTTTAGAAATGTAGCATAAGATTCTCCTGTCAATCTTGGAGGAACCCAAACAGTTACCTGAGATTGGATTTTTTTTTCACACGTTTTAATTTTAATTTATTATTAAAATGTTTTGTACTGAACTCAGTAATGCCCCCGTCTTTCCTACTGGGATTAAGTGGCTTAGTCTTGCTTTGATATATTATGATGAGTCAAAATACAAGGCAACTCCAAAATCAACTTAAATTTGTTTTCTTTTTTTTTTTTTTGAAAGCAGGGTAAGAAGGAATTGCACTAACAATAGTTATTTCTGGTTGACTTTTACTTTCATTTTTTACTCTCGCATATTGGATTTTTGGAAGTTTTCCAAGTTTATTAAATTAGTTGTAAAAGGATGTTTCTCAAGTTGAAGGTGCTTACCTTCATTAACTTCATCATTTTCTTTGTCTACTTGTGCTTTCAAAACATACCGCTTTATAAGTCTTTTCATTATCTGCTGTTGGGTCAAAAAAAAAAATTGTATCACCAATGATACACATAAGTAATCTGGATCCTATTTCCCAAAGAGCCTTACATACCTGTAAAGCAAAGAACTCAGGGGAGAGAAGCTGTATGTAACTATTTACAGAAGACTCACCCAGATTTCAGAACCTCATCACTTTTCACCTTGTGCTGAGTTTTACTGCATGATCTACAAACATTGCCCTGACCCAGCCTTCATTCACCCTCACTGCCAACCCACTCCAGGGATGCAAGAAGCTTCAAAAGAAGTTAAGTTGAAAGACTTCAATTCATGGCTTCTCTTTCAAATAATGATTTCTCTTTAAGGCGCGTTGACACTAAATTATCATCTATAGATACTACCTTATTTCTCATTGTTTAAAAAATACATAAGTATATGCTCAATATGGAGAATTTGGAAAATACAGAGAACTAAACAATAAATGAATATCATCAATTATCCCACCATCCAAAGATAATCATTGTTGTTATTTTAGTGTATGTCTTTCCAATATCTTTAAATTTTGTATATATACTAATTACTATATGTATTACATTTTATGTTGTCTAAATACCATATATTCTGTTATATTATGTTTTCCTCTCATAGCAATATATATTGTGAATATATTTCAAACTAAATAAATGCTCTTACAAGATAATTATTTACCATACGGAAAAAATTAAATTGGAGCGCTACTTCATACCATGCGCAAAAAAAGGAACTCCACATGCATCTTAAATATGAAAGACAAAGCTTTTAAATCCTTTAAAAGGAAGTATAGGAGAATATATTTATAAATTCAGTGTACAACTGGATGTTTTTTAAACAAGATAAAAATTCTAATTATAGTATTTCTACTATAATTATAATTCTATTATAATTTCTACTTTTCAGATTTATAAACTCAACTTCATTACAATTAAAACTTCATTAAAACTTCTGTTTATAAAGGTACCATAAAGGAAGTAAAAAGGCAAGCCACACACGGGGAGAAAATGTTGATGATACTTACAACTGGTAAAGAATTTGGATCTAAGGTATATGAAGAACTTTAATAAGAAAAACTCAAATAATCCAATAGAAAAATGGGCAAAAGACAAACAGGCACTTCACTGAAATGGAATTGTGAATGGCCAACATGCATATAAAACAATCTCAAAATCTTTTCTTGGGGAAATACAAATTACAATTAAAAGGAGATACATGGGGGTGGGGAGGGGAATTGGATGAAGGCAGTCAAATGGTACAAACTTCATTATAAGATAAATAAGTACTAGGGATGTAATGTACAACATGATAAATACAATTAACACTCTTTTATGTTATATATGAAAGTTGGTAAGAGAGTAAATCCAAAGCATTCTCATCACAAGAAAAAATTTTTTTTCCATTTGTTTAATTTTGTATCTATATGACATGACTGATGTTCACTGAACTTATTATGATAATCAGCTCATGATGTATATAAGTCAAATCATTATGCTGTATACCTTAAACTTATACAGTGCTGTATGTTAATTATATCTCAATAAAACTGGAAAAAAGGAAAAAATTGATACAATTTTATATCTGAAAAGGGAAAAATTAATAAACCTTATAATGCCAAGTGTTGGAAAGGATATGGATCAATGGGACTTTTGTACTTCACTGGCATGAGTACAAGTACAGTAGACCACTTTGAAAAACAAGTCGGCATTATGTTTTTGTAATTGAAGTACAGCTGATTTACAATATTATATTAGTTTCAGGTGTACAACACAGTGATTCAATATTCTTATAGAGTACACGCCAGTTAAAGTTGTTATAAAACAATGGCTATCTTTCCCTCTGCTGTACAATATATCCTTGCCGCTTATTTTATTCATAGTAGTCTGTACCTCTTAATCCCCTATCAATTTGGCATTATCTTTTAAAGTTGGACACTTGCATATCCTTTCACTCAGAAAGGCCACTCCTTGGTATAGGCCCTAGAGAAACTTAGCACATGTGGACCAAGAGACAGACATAGACAAGGTTTATAGCAATCTTGTCTGAGACAGCAAAAAACCTGGAAACAGTCCAAACAAATACCAACAGAAGAACAGACAAATAAATCATGGTCTGTTACACAGTGTAATGTCATTCTGTTCACTAATGAAATTAATTAATGCAATTAATGAACCATGGCCACACACAACAGTATGGATGAATCTTAGAAGCATAAATGTTGAATGACAAATTCAAGTTGCAGACTTCACAAAGTATGAAACTATCCTTATAAGGTTACTAAATAAAGGTAAATCCACATAATGCATTTTTAGAACTATCTATATTTGTGATAAACCTATATTTGAAAAGAAAGCCAAAGCCAGAGGATGAGAAACCCAGACTTCCAGATAGTGACTACCCCTTAGGTGGAGGCAAGGGTGTGGCCTAGGGAGGGGCACCCATGCAGAGGCAGTGGACAGATAATGTTATCCCTCTCATGGAAGTGGTGGCTTCCTAGGTATGCATGTAATTATACTTCATAATTGACGTGCTGTACATATTCTTGTGCATATATCAAGCATTAAAAAGACAATAAAGAAAAGAAAAAAAAGTTCTAACTGAAATGCAGATATAGTGAGGGTGGAAAATGTACCTCAGTTTTAAGAAAGTATGAATTATGAACCAAAGTGACCCACTAGATGCCAAGGTCAAGTAAAAAGGAGAAATCTAGGATAATTCAAAATGTCTGTCTCAGAGAATAATGACAGATTGAGAGGGAGCCCATGCTATCAAAAAGGAAAAGTCCATTTTATCAGTCATAATAAAATATGTATAAAACTTGTTGAGCTGTGTGGAATCTGGACCCCAGGACAGACCTTAGGCAGGACTCATTCATTCATTCACCAAATATTTTTAGTGAGCGCCAGCTCTGTGCCAGGTACCATACTAGGCACTGGAGATGCAACAGTGAATACAATCCCTGCTCCAACGAAACCTCACTGGGACAATTCGCTGTGGGTGGGATATAATTAAGTTTTGGGGACAATGCAGGCATATTCCTATAGAAAGAAAAAACAACGAAGTGTTTATCAGTGAAAAGCAGCTTGAAAGGCGGTAATACAAATCAGTGGGAAAGAAAAGACTGCTCAACAAATAGGGCCTAGACAATGGACTATCCTTACAGGGAAAGGTAAAATTAGACCTTCCTCACACCATATATTAAAGAAGAGAGCCAAATGGACGAAAAATCTAAATGTGAAAAGCAAAAACTTTGAAAGGAATATGGTAATGTTTCTTGAGAAAGCTAACAGAAAGGATAAGCCATAAGGAAAATGTTGATACATCTGACGATATTAGGACAATTTAAAACTTTCATACAAGGAAGAATATCAATAACATGTAATCTTATGTCAGATGGGATTTTTCCTGCTGTCCTGGAATTGTTGATAAACCCAAGACTGATGAAAAAGGATGCTAAGTACCAGGTCAGCCACCATGGTCTAAGACCACGTTGGCCCCTGCAGCTGGAGCCATCCACCTCCCCTCAGGGCTTACTGAGACTCACTAGACCAGTATTGAACTTACCAACTACTTTCTCCTCACCTCACATTAGGAAAGAGAGTGAGACATGGGAGGGATCATAGGCTTTGCGGGGAGAGAGGTTATTCTCTCCCTTACCTGTGTGGAAGGGAGAAGGTGCAGCCCGCCTCCTAGAAGCGAAGGGAAGAAGGAAATCCAAGGCAATGTAAAGTTTAGGGTTGCCTGTACGAAAGGGAGCCTGGCATCCTGCTTCCAACTAGATGGTTGTTCTAGCAGGCTTGCTGGCCTGATCCTGGTAATTTAGTCAGAAAGGAAAAAGAACTGTGATAAGAGCAGAAGAGCCATTGGGTCAACCTGTACTCTCAATATTTGACAAACAGAGACAAATTTCCACTATGTTGGGTAGAATACACAGCAGTGGAAAACGAAAATCTTTTCAATAAATAGGGCTTGGACAATGGGCTCTCCTTATGGGAAAGGTGAAAATTAGATCCACATCTCAAGTGAGAGCCAGATCTCTGCATCAGGGAGCTGTGCATCGCCTTCTCAAACCCTTTAAACATGCCCCCGCCCAGTTAGACAGGTAGCAGTTTGGTGACGGCCACAAGCAGGACATCAGGATTTGATCAGTGTTAGAGCACTAGTGACGAACAACAAGGAAGAGACTGCAACCTGCAGTTAACTCAAGGGAAAAATGTTTACTTTTCAGCTTCTTCCCCTTGCCTCGCCACATAGCACAGGATGAACACCTAGAAGAGCTAACAGGAGGAGGTGTGGACAAAGCAGACCACAGCCTTCAGCCACTGGAGTCACCTTCAGAGGTTTAGCTTGTGCTATAGGAGTGAGGAGGAGAAGAGTGCTAGATTGATTTGGAGAGTTTTTCTTTCTTTCTTTCTTTCTTTCTCTGTTTCTCTCTCTCTTTCTCTCTCTCTCTCTCACTCAATAATTTTTATTTATTTACTTATTTATTTACTTATTTTTGGCCATGCAGCATGGCCTGCAGGATCTTAGTTCCCCCACCAGGGATTGAACCCCGGCCCTCAGCAGTGAAAGCACCAAGTTCTAACCACTGACTGCCAGGGAATTCTCAAGTTTCAAAATAAACATAACTATCTCTTTAATTACAAACGTGAGACTTTCTAATAACCCAAAGTCATTGGAAAGTTATGGAGCCTTGACAAGGTGTTGTAAAGGGCTCCTCCATTCAGTGGAAAAGAAGAGTTCAAAATAAGACAGTTAGTGGGAAATTATTGAAAACAAAGTCACTTTCATACATTCACAGGCTGCGACTCCTTAGTGAACCATTACATGAAGTTAAAAGACAAACCAAAGAGGGAGAGAGGCTGCTTGCAAAACATACTGACCAAGAATCAGTATCCAGGACATGATAGAATTTTGACAAGTCACTAAGGTAAAGACAAACAGCCAAGTAGAATTAGGAAAAAGAATTTAAATTCACAAGAAAGGAAAACTGAATGACCAACAAATGTATGAAAAGATGTTCAATCTCATTGGTAATCAGAGAAGAGTACATTTAAAAAATGAATACCAATTCACACATAAACGTTTGGCAAACGGTTTTTCTTTTGAAAAAAATTCAAACGCACAGAAAAGTTGAAAGTAAAATAAAGTGACTTCAGACTTTTCACCTTGATTCACGAATGTTAGAAATTTGCCACATCTGCTTTATCTTGCTCCCTGTGTCTATTATGATTATATTGCTAAAGCATTTGAAAATAATTTTCAGACATCATGTCATTTTAACCCTAAATATTTCCATGAGTATCTTCTAAGAATGTTCTCTTATATAACCATGTTACAATGATCAAACTTTAGAAAAATTAACATGGATCAAACTGTCTAATACATAATCTATATTCTGTCTCATTTTCCCAATCAAGGATCACATGTTGCTTTTAGATGTCATGTATCTTCAGTCTTCTTTAATCTGGAACAGCTCCTTGGCCTTTCCTTGTCTTTCATGATGCTGACGTTTTTGAAGTATAAAGGGAAGTTGTTTTGTAGTTTGCAAAATTTAAAAATTCTGATAATACCAAGTTCTTGTGAGAACATTGGGAAACTCTTATGCCCTGTTACTGGAAATAGAAATTGATATTACCACTCCCAGGTACACAACCCGGAAAAACACTTACAAATGTGCAAAAGGAGACATTTACTAGAATGTTCAATACAGCATTATTTATAATAGGCAAAAATGGAAAATAAGCTAAATTTTCATCAACAGAGGAATAAAGAAAAATTGTGTATTCATACAATGGGATATTATAGAGCAGTTAGAATGAAAAACAAGACACATGTGTATCAATATAGATAATTCTCAAAAATATAAAGATAAGTGAAAAAACCAGAATATGTAATGTTATTTATATATATTTCAAAACCACATAAAACTAGTATCAATACATAATGGTATGAATATACTTATGTAAATAATAAAGTATACGTGGGAAGAACATACAAGAACTTCAAGATAGTGAAGATCGCTGGGGAGGGATGAAAGTCAATGTAATAGAGTAAGGGTATTTTAGTTGTATCAAAATTTCCTTACAAAAAAGATCCGAAAAGAATATGGCAAAATGTTAATATTTATTAAAGTAAGATGGTAGTGACGTAGATGTCCAACAGGACATTTTGTGATACCTTTCTGTGTTTGAAATAGTCCATAATCAAAATTTAAAATCTAATAAAATAAAAACAATTAAAATACTCTTATAAATAGGTTTTTAATGCTGCCTAGCAAATCGATGTGCCTCGCTAGCCTGGGCATTCATTCCATCTTCAGTAGCCAACAGTCATTCAGTCATGATAAACAAATATTTTTCACTTTTACAAACAAAGCTGTAAAAACTTCATGTTGTAGAGAAACTGAGAATAACTCAGGGCTTATAAGGGTCTTATTTAGTATCATTCAGAAGTGCATTATTTAGAAATACTATCTCCAGAAAAAATGAAACTTCTAAAAATTTAAGTGAGGCAGAAGTTTGGAGTCAAAAACCAATGAATTTGAGGGGCTTCCCTGGTGGCGCAGTGGTTGAGAGTCCGCCTGCCAATGCAGGGGACACGGGTTCGTGCCCCGGTCCAGGAGGATCCCACATGCCGCGGAGTGGCTGGGCCTGTGAGCCATGGCTGCTAAGCCTGCGCGTCCGGAGCCTGTGCTCCACAATGGGAAAGGCCACAACACTGAGAGGCCCGCGTACCGCAAAAAAACAAAAAACTATGAATTTGAATGTAGGCCTTTATTTACTAGCTGAGTGAATTAAAGGTGCTTAAACTCTTTAAGCTTCCATTTCCTCATTTATAAAATGGGGGTAATAAAACTCAACTAATAAGTTGTACAGATTAAATAATCAAATGCATGTAAAAAGCATAGTTCCTGCTTAGAAAAGGACAGCTCTTGTTGGTATTATTTATAAAGTTTGAGGACTAAGATACTGCTATCCATATTCCCTAGTATAATACTCTAAAACATTTATGTAACATTATTCAAAGCCACACTTAGAAAGTCTATGAAAACTTACATTTACCGCCAGAAGGGACAATAACAGGAAAATAAAATATTTTAAACATTCATATAGTGTTCAAGTTCCTTAGAAATATCCTGAACAAAACTATCCAGATTAAATTCCCTCATTGAAGGGAAAAGAAGAAGGCATATTCATCTCCATTTCATCTTTAACCCGCAGGGAAAATTGTAGTTATAGGCTTAAATTTTTCCCTTCTAAATTTGATGTGTTTTAAGCTTTCCATGCATCCCACAAAAATGTTCACCTTAATATTTATAGCTTAAATGTACTTTTCTACCACTGCACCAAGTTGGAGTCTCTCTAAAAGGCAAGAAGACACCTGCTATTGGGCTGAAACCAGTTTCCCCACATATGACACTACCTGGTAATTGTCCATCCCTTAGTTCATGTTGGAAAGATAACTGATGTGAATTCCAAAATGATTTGCAGCTCAAAGAAAGTGCAAAGTTTAGCCATTTCCATTCTATTAGGTAGCTTGTCTGGTGAACCCAAGGCAGTATTGTATAGCAGTTGAGAAAGTGGGCTACAAGGACAAATAGCTTGGATTCGAGTGTGTTTTGAGTTATTTACAAGCAATCAAATCTTGGTGACAATCTGTGTAGTGGAAATGTTAGCATCTATCTTGTAAAAGATAATACAAGTTAATTACATAGAAGGTGCTCAATTAATGTAACTATTATTCCTTATTATCATTTATGTTTCTTTTATAAAGAAAATTTTGATTAACCCATCTTAATAATGCTGGTACTGTAGGCAAAGATCATGAAACTTGTGAGTAATAAGTAAAAGTATCATTTAAAATATTATCTTTACCTCAATTTCTGATGGATTCTTTAATCAAAGCCAGTACCACAAATTAAATCAATCAATAACAGAATCATCTTCTTTCCCTCTTTGTCAAATTGCTAACTAATGCAACAGAAGTCTATAAATTAACTTCCATATTCCACAGACTTCCAGAAATTATCCATATTTCTCAATATGAGTATGTGAGTCACTGTTTAAGGAAGACATTGTAATATTATTGAGTGGACTACGGATTTCCTCTATCCAAGGTGTGGAAAGCTTGGTCCTAGTTACCTCAAACATTATCTCTTGCAAACAAATCCAAGTTCATTTCTCAGCCCTCCATTAAGACTGGGAGAAGGAATGAGATTTGGATGGTTGCATATGTGTGTATGCCCTGCCTTTCCAAAAAGCATCAAAGCTTTTCTTTTCACTTGCTTATTTTCTACTGATTTAAATTCAACTAACAATTGTTAAGTAATCTATCAGATACTTTTACATTTATTTCCTCATTTACTCCTACAGAGAAGCCAAATTTGACTAACATCGGTAGATTCTATAATCTGAATTTTAGCAACCTATAAAGTGTGACTATAAGGTAATAAGATTCATTTGGACAAACACAAAGAACTTGGAAGTAGAGAGCAGAATTTTAGGGAGGGAAGGGTCCTTGGAAATCATGTGTTTTTCATTTTTTTCATACCACTCATTGTGACATACATACCCTGACAGATCACCATTGCACAGCCTCTGAATAAACATCTGTGATTCAGACCCTGCTACTTTTTCCAGACAGTTGGTTTGGTCTATTTTTGGACAATTGTAGCTGTTAAAAAATTCCTTTGTATTGAGCCAAAATCTGCTTCATTGTACTTTCTAACTACTGGTCCAAGTTTTGTTCTTTGGAGAAACAGAAAATAGATTTCTGTCTTCTTCTACTTGATCAGCTTTCAAATATTTTCCTCCTCTGGGTTTCCCTGGGTTCCCATACCATTTTATTTATATCTCACTTATACCACATAGCCATATCCCAAGGTTGTATGAACGTTCACCTACTTTTTTCTTTCCTTCCCTTCCTTCCACCTCCATGCTGCCCTTCCACTCCAGTGGAGAGATCCTTGAAGCCATGGACTGTATATTTGTAGTCTTACAACCTAAGACCATGCATAACAGAGGATATCCTGAATGTGCCATGAAGCTTAAGGTGAATTCCTCATATTACCATGTACTTCCAGTAAAATCAAGACTACATGAATTAGATCAGAGACCATCATGTGGGCCGAAGACAGTCTAACACTATCTGAGCCAGAGGTGTTCCCAAGCCAAAGAAGGTTGTTAAAGCAGAGCTGCCACAGAAGAGAGCAGAGAGGTAAGATAAGCCCAGCTTTTGTGGAGGCTTACAATATATTCTCATTTCTCAAGGTCATATTAGCATATCTATGTACTTTTAACTTGAATTAACACAGGTATTCATGAGCAGAATTCAATCATAGCTATCCCTCCAAGTCTTTATGTTCTACAGAAAAATCATTCCCAGTTTTTCAAAAAAATTCTTTATATACATAAAAATTACCTCTGCATGCTCATAATAATTAATGTTAATATAAATAATACTGCCATTGATTAAGGCACCTAAAAATTTTTCCTTTGTTGCCCTTTGAGACACATCTGAATCTCTGTCTTTGAAGTAATTGTCATGGAGAGGAAACATTCATTTGAATGTAAAACATGTAAGATGATGACCTGATTGGTAATGGCCATATATTTTTTGAAGGTGGATGTACTATTTTTTTTTGCCGAGCCCTGCGGCTTGTGGGATCCTAGTTCCCCAACCAGGGATCAAACTTGTGCCCCCTGCAGTGGAAGCGCAGAATCTTAACCACTGAACCGCCAGGGAAGTCCCAGGATGTAACTATTTTTGAAAAAATGTGAAGTCAGATGGCACTGTCTTGTTAATAAGGTGAATGATTAGCTGAGTTCAGGACTGAGAAAGTAACAAAGCACTTTTTTGTGTCTTATAAACTAATTATAGACGTAACTCTTTAGAGATATTCCAAAAATATTCTGATCTGTGATATAAACCATTAGAATTAGTGTATTCCAAAGGTCACCCCTTTGAAGGAAAAATCCCCATTTAGCAGATTAAGATTTGGAATTTCTTTAAGGTAAATCACATAATCACACTACATGAAACAAAAATTCATAACAAATAAACCAAGTGTTATCACTCATGGAGTTCATAACAGGTAGATTTTTATCTAAATGTAATCAAGACATTTATATGAAGTTTGGTGTATATATAGCTGATTGAGACTTTTTCCCTCAGTTTCTCTTTTTCTGCTATCACTTTTGGGGAGCTACAGAAGACTATGCCACAGGCACAGGGAATTCTTCTCTTTAGAAAATACAAAATATACAGGATTCTGGAGTCTCTAGGCATTTAGCAAGGATCATCTCATGCAGAGGCATAGCCATTTTCAATTTAACAATATACTTAGAAGTTTCTCCACTTCTTCTAAATCACTCAAAAGCAATAAGGAGAATAGGAAACAGAAACACAGCTCCCTCATTAATGAGACTTAGAGGAATCCATATTCTTTTTTAGAAAGGTTATATGTAAAGGTCAAATGGGGATATGGAGAAATGCCAAGAGCAGGCATTCATGGCTGACAATGTCCTTGACCTTTTGATACAAAGGCTACAGAAGCTTAGAATTATAGGGCTGAAGGAGAAATTATAAAGAAAAGCCATAATTGCTAGAAGTACTTTGTGAGTGAGGTGGAGAGGGAGAGTCTGCCTTGTGAACAATCCTGCAGTGCTATTTTTGACAAGAGATAATAAAGAATAAGTTGAACTCACATATACAATGCTGTGCCTAAAGGCAAATTCCTACTAGCCGGGGATGGGGGCCCTGCAATTCACTGGCCCCACTCCAACCTCCTGAAAGCAGCTGGTCTGAGAAGAACTTACTTCATTCAAAACTGAGTAATAGTCAGTAAGGAATCTATAAAACATATATACTAAGACAGTCCAAGAAAAAAGGAAACTAACAAATAGCAAATAGAGAACACTCACTAGAAAAATGCTAAAGAAGAGATGAAAACACATAATGCCATTATTGAAACATAATCTTTTAAAAATAGGGACCAATCATGTCTTCAAAATAAGAGCACAAGGAAAATACGGTAAGTCAAAGTAGGAAATGATATATAAGTTGGAAAATCTCAAGAAGAGGAGGAAGAAAAAAATTAAATCATCACAGAAATGAAAGATATATTTGAAGCAGCACATATGAAGATAGACAGGAATAAAAGACAGGATGGGAAAAAAAGGAGCCAAAGAGAGAAATGGATGAAAAATTCAAAAGGAATAGAGAAAAAAAGATTCAGCAGGCATCTAATCGGTATCTCTGAAGATGAGACCTCAAATAATGGAACAGAAAAAATATTTCAAGGTATAATTCAAGGAAATTATTCAGAAATAAAAGAAGACTTGAATGTACAATTTGAAAGGACATACTCCATGCTAGGAAAAATTCATGTAGATCCACCTACAGAACAATCAATTGCAAGTTATTGGATTCAAAAGATAAACAAAGAAAATTTGGGCATTCAAATCAAAATCTCAGGTCAACTCTATGAGAAAAATAATCAGGCTGGCCTCAAACTTTTCCATATCAACATTCCATTCTAGGAGCAGTGGAGCAATGTTTACAAATACATCAAGAAAATAAAGTCATATCTAAGAATTTTACAGCTAGTTAATATGAATATATAGAAAATAGGAAACAGTTTAGGACATGAAATAACTCAGAGAACGTAGTTCCCATGAGCTCTTTTTTTTTTTTTTTTTTTTTTTCCGGTACGCGGGCCTCTCACTGTTGTGGCCTTTCCCGTTGCGGAGCGCAGGCTCAGCAGCCATGGCTCACGGGCCCAGCTGCTCCAGAGCATGTGGGATCTTCCCGGACTGGGGCACGAACCCATGTCCCCTGCATCGGCAGGCAGACTCTCAACTACCGAGCCACCAGGGAAGCCCCCCACATGAGCTCTTTTTGAAGAAACTGGAGGAAGACAAACTTTACCTGACAAAGAGATTAATGGAAAATTAAGGCCAAAAGACTGGTGGTGAGTACGGACTGTTTAGCTGTGGGACTAAAACTAAAACAAATGTGAATTATAATCTTACAAGGTAGTGAAGGGGATCAGAAAATATCACCCTCAAATATACCACTTTGACATAGGATTACTTTGAGCTGAAGGCAATTAAGAAGCAGAAGACACAGAAGGAGCTCACTGCCTTCCTCCCAACTGCCCAAGAACAGGACATAAATTTCCCTTTGTGAAGGTCTTCCCCCTCCCCTCTCCCATACCAAGAGGAAGAGAAACAAGCATCACCACTAGAAACAGAAAGTTGGCTCAGAGATGGTTCTGCACAAACACAAACCTTACTACAGTAACCCTAATCTTCCATTAATTTCCCCATATATATACTCACGTTCCCACAATTTACCACCCCTGGGAGCCCAAAGACATCCTCTTTCCTTTGTTTTGTCACTTTTCCACAATTCATTGCCCTTTTAGGATGATATATAAGCCTCAATTTCTAACTACCCCTTTGAGTTACTCATCACAAAATTCTCCCATGTGTTTGCACTTTGCATGCATAAATAAACTCCGTTGTTTTTTTCTTCTGTTAATCTGCCTTTTGTTAGTTTAATTCACAGGCCCCAGCTACAGAACCTAATGGGTAGAGGAAAGGTTTTTTTGTTCCACCCCTACAATTCTAATGATTTAACTAGCAAAAGCTGGGAGGAGGAGGGGAAAAATGGTGAAAGATAAAATAAATATACTGATTTTTTCTTATTTTATAGCTGGAGGGTCAAAAGATAAAACTTGAAACTTATAAATCAAATAACAGATATAAGTATGTGTAAAGCACCAAGACAAATAATATAATCCACTTTGGCAGAGACTGCCAATTCTCTTCCCTGGTTTTTTAGCTCAGCACACGGCCACTAGGAATTAAGAATTATTTTGTAGCCTCCATTGCAGACATGCTGTTTGTGTAACTTTACAGAAGTTCCTTACAAGAAGGAGGCATCTTTCTTCCCTATCACTGTCTGACTATATTTTGGAATGCGGATATAATAGTCAGAGTTCCAGTAGCTTTCTTGGACTGTAAGATCATGTTAGAATGAAAGCCAATCATGACAGAGTAATATTATAGAAACAGCCTGGGACCCTGACAGTGGTGGGTACCATATCAGCCCTGGAATGACCACCTCCAGAATTCTTGAAGAGAAGAGAGAAACACATTTCTATGTTCTTTCAGGTATTAGTGGTTGGTGTTTGGTGGTTCTGTGTGATTTGCACCACTTAATCCTAATTAATATGAACACTCTGAGGACTACTTTAAAATGATACTGGGTATATGAATGAAGATCTGAACAAATGGAAAGGTGTGTCACATTCTTGAAAAGGAAGACACAACATTATAAAGATGTCAATTCTTCTTAAGTTAACACAATCTGTAAATTACCAACAGAATATTTTGCAAATTATACAAGCTGACTTTAAAGTTTAAGGAGAAAAATAAACAAGAAAGAATAACCAGGAAAATTATGCAAAATAATTTGAGTAAGAGTCTCTTCAAGTAAAAGTCTTGAAGTAAGGAAATATGTATGTGTTTCTGTGTATTTTGTTTGATTTTGTTTTAAACTATAGTAATTAAAACAATGTGGTTCTATAGCATATTGAAAGCCCAGAAATAAATCTAAGTAGATATGGGAACTTAGTAAATGATAAAAGTGATATTTCAAATCAATAGAGAAGACAGATTATTCAACACACCCAGTTGTGTAATCATCTGGAAAAAAAATAAATTTGGATCCCCACCCACACATTGCATCAAACTATATTCTACACAGATCAAATATTATCATGTAAAAAGTGAAACAATTAGTGTACCAAGGAAAATATGGGTAAAACATTTCTTAAATATCCTCACATGGGAGAGGAGCTTTTGAAATAGGACACAAAATCTGAAGCCATAAACAATTTATAAAATTGACTACACACAATTCTAAAAGGTTGGGAAAAAATACCCACAAATATTAAAAAGACACACAACAAACTGGGGGAAAAATTCTCAACTCCTATCACAGGTAAAGGGCTGATTTTCTTAAAAGAATTCTTAATTCTTAAAAGAATTCTTAAAAGAATTCTTCCTAATTTATAACAAAGAGCCCATCAAGAAAAGCAAATAAATATTGGGTCTTAAACATATAGAAAACTAAGCCTAAAAAGATGGTCAAATTCATTCATTACAAAGAATGCAAAGTAAAATGTGACACTGTGGTATCATTTTCACCTATCAATCTGGACAAGACAAAAACCTTTGGTAACATACTATTGGTAAATTAAGGAGGAAATGGGCACTCTTGTACGTTTATTGTTAAGAATATAAACTGGGCTCAGACGCCGGCCGAAGCTCCCAATGGTGCACTCGGGAGCAGAGAAGGTGAGTGCCCAGTGCCCCACATGACTCAGACCCCACACCCGGCCCTCAGGTGACTGCACCTGACTGGGAAGCCCCTGACAGGAGGCCACCGCTCAGGCGACTCTGGGACCTGAGGAAAGGAGCCCCAGGACAGGACGCCCGGCCCTCAGGTGACTCTGGGACAGGACGGCTGCCCGAGGAGTGAACTTCCATTTTGGAGAGGGGCCCACGTGTGAGGGAATAGCAGATGGTCTCTATCAGCTGAGGGCTTGAGATCAACAACCAAAAGGAAGCGAATTCCAACAACAGCCATGTGCCTGCTAGAGGACCTAGAGCCATAAATGAGTCTCCAGCCCTGACCAGCAGCTCCCGTGCAGCCTCCTGTGTGAGGCCCCGAGCAGAGGACCCAGCTCACCTGCACAGGTACCCACAAAGAAATGGTATCCTAGCAAAATGGGGCAGGAGCAAAAGAGTTGAACATGTGTGAAAAGGAAAGTGACTCATAGTCCATTCAGTCTAGTATAAAATGGGAAAATTGTTACAATCATTTGAAGACCCAAGAGAATGATAAAAGGCACACTATCAATAGACAATTGTTTACTCATGAGAAACTGCTACCGTGTAGGGGAAGGATAATAAATCTGACTTGGTCATCTAGGAGCACTCAAGTACTTCCACCCAACCTTGGACAGAGTTAAAGACAGCTTCTTTGTGGCTGGCAGAGAAAACCAAGCAGCTTCGCTGGCGAGAGGATTCTAAGGGAGGAGGAGAAGGAGAGTAGCAGGAAGGAAAACAGACATCAAGAGGGTCTTGGTGCTCTGGCCTGGTGTCAGGCCTGAGCCTCTAAGGTGGAAGAGCTGAGCTCAGGACATTGGACCACCTGAGACCTTCCAGCCCCATGTAAGATCAACTGGCGAGAGCTCTATAAAGAGACCTCCGTCTCAACACTAAGACCCAGCTCCACTGAACGGCCAGCAAACTCCAGTGCTGGATGCCCCATGCCAAACAACTAACAGGACAGGAACACAACACCACCCATTAGCAGAGAGGCTGCCTAAATTAATACTAAGTTCACAGACACCCAAAACACACCACCGGACGTGGATCTGCCCACCAGAAAGACAAGATCCAGCCCCACCCACCAGAACACAGGAACCAGTCCCTTCCACCAGGAAGCCTAGACAAGCCACTGAACCAACCTTAGCCACTGGGGGCAGACACCAAAAACAATGGGAACTATGAACCTGCAGCCTGTGAAAAGGAGCCCCCAAACACAGCAAGTTAAACAAAATGGAAAGACAGAGAAATATGCAGCAGATGAAGGAGCAAGGTAAAAACCCACCAGACCAAACAAATGAAGAGGAAACAAGCAGTCTACCTGAAAAAGAATTCAGAGCAATGATAGTAAAGATGATCCAAAATCTTGAAAGTAGAATGGAGAAAATACAAGAAATGTTTAATAAGGACCTAGAAGAACTAAAGAGAAAACATACAATGATGAAGAACAAACTATATTAAATTAAAAATTCTCTAGAAGGAATCAATAGCAGAATAACTGGGGCAGAAGAACGGATAAGTGACCTGGAAGATAAAATAGTGGAAATAACTACCACAGAGCATGATAAAGAAAAAAGAACGAAAAGAATTGAGGACAGTCTCAGAGACCTCTAGGACAACATTAAAGGTACCAACACTTGAATTATAGGGGTCCCAGAAGAAGAGAAAAAGAAAGGGTCTGAGAAAATATTTGAAGAGATTATAGTTGAAAACTTCCCTAACATGGGAAAGGAAATAGTTAATCAAGTCCAGGAAGCACAGAGAGTCCCATAGAGGATAAATCCAAGGAGAAACACGCCAAGGCACATATTAATCAAACTATCAAAAATTAAATACAAAAAAAAATACTAAAAGCAGCAAGGGAAAAGTGACAAATAACGTACAAGGGAATCCCCATAAGGTTAACAGCTGATCTTTCAGCAGAAACTCTGCAAGCCAGAAGGGAGTGGCAGGACATATTTAAAGTGATGAAAGGGAAAAACCTACAACCAAGACTACTCTTCCCAGCAAGGATCTCATTCAGATTTGATGGGTAAATTAAAACCTTTACAGACAAGCAAAAGTTAAGAGAAATTGGCACCACCAAACTAGCTTTACAACAAAGGCTAAAGGAACTTCTCTAGGCAGGAAACACAAGAGAAGGAAAAGACCTACAAAAACAAACCCGAAACAATTAAGAAAATGGTAACAGGAACATACATATCGATAATTACCTTAAATGTAAATGGGTTAAATGCTCCCACCAAAAGACATAGACTGGCTGAATGGATACAAAAACAAGACCCGTATATATGCTGTCTACAAGAGACCCACTTCAGATGTAAAGACACATACAGACTGAAAGTGAGAGGATGGAAAAAGATGTTCCATGCAAATGGAAATCAAAAGAAAGCTGGAGTAGCAATTCTCATATCAGACAAAATAGACTTTAAAATAAAGACTATTATAAGCGACAAAGATGGACACTACATAATGATCAAGGAATCTATCCAGGAAGAAGATATAACAATTGTAAATATTTATGCACCCAACATAGGAGCACCTCAATACATAAGGCAAATGCTAACAGCTATAAAAGGGGAAACTGACAGTAACACAATAATATCAGGGGACTTTAACACCCCACTTTCATCAATGGACAGATCATCCAAAATGAAAATAAATAAGGAAACACAAGCTTTAAATGACATATTAAACAAGATGGACTTAATTGATATTTATAGGACATTCCATCCCAAAACAACAGACTACACATTCTTCTCAAGTGCTCATGGAACATTCTCCAGGATAGATCATATCTTGGATCAAAAATCAGGCCTTGGCAAACTTAAGAAAATTGGCATTGTAAAAAGTATCTTTTCCGACCACAACGCTATGACACTAGAAGATATCAATCACAGGAAAAAAGACTATAAAAAATACAAACACATGGAGGTTAAACAATACACTACTAAATAACCAAGAGATCACTGAAGAAATCAAAGAGGAAATCAAAAAATACCTAGAAACAAATGACAATGAAAACACCATGACCCAAAACCTAGGGGATGCAGCAAAAGCAGTTCTAAGAGGGAAGTTTATAGCAATACAATCCTACCTCAAGAAACATCTCAAATAAACAACCTAACCTTACACCTAAAGCAATTAGAGAAACAAGAAGAAAAAAAAACCCCGAAGTTAGCAGAAGGAAAGAAATCATAAAGATCAGAGCAGAAATAAATGAAAAAGAAATGAAGGAAACAATAGCAAAGATGAATAAAACTAAAAGCTGGTTCTTTGAGAAGATAAACAAAATTGATCAACCACTATCAAGACTCATTAAGAAAAAAGGGGAGAAGACTCAAATCAACAGAATTAGAAATGAAAAAGGAGTAACAGCTGACCATGCAGAAATACAAAGAATCATAAGGGATTACTACAAGCAACTATATTCCAATAAAATGTACAACCTGGAAGAAATGGACACATTCTTAGAAAAGCACCACCTTCCGAGACTGAACTAGGAAGAAATAGAAAATATAAACAGACCAATCACAAGCACTGCAATTGAAACTGTGATTTAAAATCTTCCAACAAACAAAAGCCCACGACCAGATGGCTTCACAGGCAAATTCTATCCAACATTTAGAGAAGAGCTAACACCTATCATTCTCAAACTCTTGCAAAATATAGCAGAGGGAGGAACACTCCCAAACTCATTCTACGAGGCCACCATCATCCTGATACCAAAACCAGACAAAGATGTCACAAAAAAACTACAGGCCAATATCACTGATGAACATAGATGCAAAAATCCTCAACAAAATACTGGAAAACAGAATTCAACAGCACATTAAAAGGATCATACACATCAAGTGGGGTTTATCCCAGGAATGCAAGGATTCTTTAATATATGCAAATCAATCAATGTGATACGTCATATTAACAAATTGAAGGAGAAAAATCATATTATCATCTCAATAGATACAGAAAAAGCTTTTGACAAAATTCAACACCCATTTATGATAAAAACTCTCCAGAAAGTAGGACAGAGGGAACTTACCTCAACATAATAAAGGCCATATATGACAAACCCACAGCCAACATCATTCGCAATGGTGAAAAAACTGAAACCCTTTCCTCTAAAATCAGGAACAAGGATGCCCGTTCTCATCACTATTATTCATCATAGTCTTGGAAGTTTTAGCCACAGCAATCAGAGAGGAAAAGAAGAAGTAAAGCTGTCACTGTTTGCAGATGACATGATACTATACATACAGAGTCCTAAAGATGCTATCAGTCTTAGAGGAAAACATAGGAAGAAAACTCTTTGACATAAATCACAGCAAGATCCTTTTTGACCCACCTCCTAGAGAAATGGAAATAAAAACAAAAATAAACAAATGGGACCTAATGAAACTTAAAAGCTTTTGCACAGCAAAGAAAACCATAAACAAGATGAAAAGACAACCCTCAGCATGGGAGAGAATATTTGCAAATGAAGCAACTGACAAAGGAGTAATCTCCAAAATATACAAGTAGTTCATGCAGCTCAATATCAAAAAAACAAACAACTCAATCCAAAAATGGGCAGAAGACCTAAATAGACATTTCTCCAAGAAGATATACACATTGCCAACAAACACATGAAAGGATGCTCAGCATCACTGATTATTAGAGAAATGCAAATCAAAACTACAATGAAGTATCACCTCACAGCAGTCAGAATGGCCATCATCAAAAAATCTCCAAACAATAAATGCTGGAGAGGGTGTGGAGAAAAGGGAACCCTCTTGCACTGTTGGTGGGAATGTAAATTGATACAGCCACTATGGAGAACAGTATGGAGGTTCCTTAAAAATCTAAAAGTAGAGCTACCATATGACCCAGCAATCCCACTACTGGACATATACCCTGAGAAAACCATAATTCAAAAAGAGTCATGTACCGCAATGTTCATTGCAATTCTATTTACAATAGCCTGGACATGGAAGCAACCTAAGTGTTCATCGACAGTTGAATGGATAAAGAAGATGTGGCACATATATACAGTGGAATATTACTCAGCCATAAAAAGAAACGAAATTGAGTTATTTGTAGTGAGGTGGATGGACCTCGAGTCTGTCCTACAGAGTGAAGTAAGTCAGAAAGAGGAAAACAAATACCGTATGCTAACACATATATATGGAATCTAAAAAAAAAAGGTTCTAAAAATGGTTCTAGGGGCAGGACAGGAATAAAGACGCAGATGTAGAGAAGGGACTTGAGGACACGGGGAGGGGGAAGGGTAAGATGGGACAAAGTGAGAGAGTAGTCTTGACATATATACACTACCAAATGTAAAATAGATAGCTAGTGGGAAGCAGCCACATAGCACAGGGAGATCAGCTCGGTGCTTTGTGTCTACCTAGAGGGGTGGGATAGGGAGGCTGGGAGGGAGATACAAGAGGGAGGGGATATGGGGATATATATATACATATAGCTGATTTTCTTTGTTATACAGCAGAAACTAACACACCATTGTAAAGCAGTTATACTCCAATAAAGATGTTAAAAAAAAAAGAACATAAATTGGTACAAGCTCTATCAAAATCAGTTTGATAATAGCTAAAAAATTTAAATGCACATATACTTTAACCAGACAATTCTATAGGCTTGCACGTTTCAAATATCATGTATAGAAGGTTACTTACTTGTATTGCTTGTAATAGCTAAATATTGGCAATATCCTGTATTTCCATCAATAGAAGGCTGATAAATTAAATACAACCATATAATGGGACATAACGTAACCATTACAAAGCAAGCCTTTGACAGTCAGTGTGCCCAGCAATTTTGCAGAATGTGCTGCTTCCAAGAAAATCATAGGAATAGGAGTACACCCATTAATTGACATTACCATTCATTATAAATTCTTTGATCCTCATTCTCGTGATCTTGTACTCAACAGAAATCTAAAGATTTGGTAGTCAAAGTGATCAATCACCTGGGAAGGACTATACCCTCTTCTGAGTTGGAAAATAGTGTTGAAATGTCACATCCAAGATGAAAGGGCAACAGATATTTTAAAGTAGTACTGATGCAACAGTATAGCCTAAGATTCCATTTGAAAAACAGATTATCAGGAGAAATGTACCAGGTTTTTTTTGTACTGTGAGAACATAATTTTCCTAATATAGCACATCTCCCACTGCTTTCTCCAGCTCAAGGTGTATGAAAGTGATCTTCGGAAATTGTGGCAACACTTTGCTTTCAATATCACAAAGGAACTCTTCTTCCTCAATCAAACAAACAAATAAACAAAACAATAGCAAGAAGAAGAAGAAGGAGAAGAGGAAGAACTTGGACTCTGATTTCTAAAGCGCCCTCTAACATACCATTTTCTCTGTTCCGTTCTATCCTCACAGCACATCTGAAGAACTGAAGGATATAATTCTACTCACTTTTCTCACACACACACACACACACACACACACACATGAACACAGAGACATATGTGGAACTACATAGAGATAAAGAGATATGTCTAATGAATGCTTACCTGATAACGTGTTGGCGGATTGAGAATGCTGTTAAAACTGTGTGATTCAAAAACTCTTGAGTTAGACTGAGTGAAGAGGTTTAACTAGGAAAAAATACAATTAGCCTAGTAAATTAGAATACATTTATTTGGAAACCATAAATATAATCTACTTTATTCTCCCTGATACCTTTTCTGCAGTCAACATTTCCGAGGGACATTTTGTGGAAGCTGAGTTTTATGAATGACTTCATATATTTCCAAAGGCAAAAATTAATGTAAGCAACACGCTCACATTTATCAAAATGTTGGACAGATGTACTGTAATAGAACCGTTTAACTGAAAAAGTATTTTTAAAAGTTGTCTTGTGTTAAGCTAATTGTTCCTGGGGTCCTTGTACGCTGTATCAAAATGTCTTCATGGCATCTAGAAGGAGAACTTGCACAGAAGCAACTCTATCTGCTCCTGAGCCTGTGTTCCTCTCCTACACTTGAACAGACACACACTACAAGTTCAGAGGGTATAGGGTATCATTTGGTATTTTGTAATCCTAAAACATGAGCCAAAACAAAACGTCTTCCTAAGTATCTTGGAAGTACACTGTGCCAGGTTCAACACTTTGGAGAGAACTGGACTAAGGTATTTTGGCTTTTTTTCTTTTCTCTTTCTTTTTAAGATTTAACTTTTGAGTGGGTAAGAACAGAAAGCAAGAGGAGACTGTCGTTACTGTCTACCCTTCACGTATGTGAACAGGGCCTGCATCTTATTCACAGATAAGCTGCTACCTATACAGTGTGATTCAAAGGCAGGGCCCTTTATCCAAGAAAATGTATTCACTCCACCACCTGTCTTCCCACTATCATAACTTAGGAAGCGGTGGGACACTAGAAGGGAAGGAAGTGCCACTTATAGGTAAGGATCCTCCCGGTTTTGTCCTCTTTCGATTGTGGCAGGAGAAAACCTCAGCTAACAAAGTTAATTCTCCTATTTGCCACTAGAGGTCAGTCTCTGACTACTGACTGAGGTTAGAGGTAAACGTTAGATTGATTTCTTAAGGTTCCTTCCTGTCCTCTAAACAAGAAAAGCAGAAACATAATTTCTCCAAATGTTTACGAAATTCAGGACACAGAGAGTATCTATAAAGATTAATAAGATTAAAGAGATAAAAACAGCTCATGAACAATTTAAGAAATAAAATCAAAACATCAGGGCTTCCCTGGTGGTGCAGTGGTTGAGAGTCTGCCTGCCGATGCAGGGGACACGGGTTCGTGCCCCGGTCCGGGAGGATCCCGCGTGCCGCGGAGCGGCTTGGCCCGTGGCCCGTGAGCCATGAGCCTGCGCGTCCGGAGCCTGTGCTTCGCAGAGGGAGAGGCCACAACAGTGAGAGGCCCACCTACCGCAAAAACAAAAAAAAACCGGCAGTTTGTTTTTTTTTTTTTTTGGCCACACCATGCCACATGTGGGATTTTAGTTCCCGGACCAGGGATCAAACCTGTGCCCCCTGCAGTGGAAGCGCGGAGTCTTATCCACTGGACCACCAGGGAAGTCCCCAAATGGCAGTTTTTAACCAGATATGGGGAGACTAGGAAGCCAAGCAGCATGGCTCCTGAACGATCAGCGCTCAACCTTCTTCTGTTTCCAGCAACGTCTCTGAAGAAAGCTATTCTTCCTGCCGCTGTTGCAATACAGGCAGGAGAGGACACCCTAAACAGAACACATCTGCCCCCCTCACATCTCTGTGAGCAAGCTGGGTTTTTTTGTTTTTTGTTTTTTTTTTATAACAGGGTTCTAGGTAGCCACAGCCAACTTGAATGTGCTCCTCTTAACCTGTTAGTGTTTCTCCCCTTCTACATTATGACAGTATCAGGAATGAAGCCAAATGTCAGTGAAATCATTTGCCTACAGAAAGGAAACTTGAGGGTGTGAAGTGCTGGAGCTGTGAGTTCCCATGCTTGAACAGCTTCCCTTTTAAGTAATAAAGCCTCAGAGAATAATAATCAATCCCCAGAGAAACAAACTGCCTTCCAAACAAAGTCCATCTCAGCAGTAGCAGGAGCTGCCCAGGATGGCAGTTAGAACCCAACCCCTTTAAGACACCAGCTAAACTGCAGCTAAAGGCACAGCCCGTGGGGAGGGGGCGGGGCAGTAACCAAGCCAGAGCCACAGCTGCTGGGCAGGAGGCAGCCAGGTGGAGCAGAAAGAGACCTCTGAGGCCGGAAAACGCCAGTTCCACGACTACCCCCACACTGGCTAGCTCTCGTGACCTTGCATAGGCGAGTTGTTTTAATGGCTTCAGTGGTCTTATCTATAAAATGGGAATAATAATACCTACCTCACAGCGTTGCATGAGGTTCAAATGTACGGCAGAGCACTTTGTAAACTGTGAATGAGGAAGGGCACTGATATTTGTTGAGGCTGGAATTTTGTGCCCATCATCTCCTCCTCACCATAACCCTGTGAAATTTTCTCTCTTTCAGGTGAGACAACTATGGCTTAGGGTAATGAAGTGATTTATCCATGTTACTTTCTAATAAGCCTTAAGCCAGAATTGAAACCCAGGTCTAATGCCAAGGCTCTCTTCCTTACATTATGCTGCTTCTCACAGAATACAGTGAGATATTATTTGAAATCGTAGCCAATCACTGTCTTGCAACCTAAGAGCCTTAAGAGCCCATATTCAGGTCAAACAAAGAAGGTTTAAAAGGCTACCTTCTTAAAGAGTAAAATGTAGAGTATTACAAATCTTGGAAATGCACATCTCTTTTAAAAAGTGAGAAATTAAATTGCACTAATCCTGTCTTTTTCCCCAGCATCAACTGAGAAAAAATATGTACTTTGTGGAGGTAACATTGCTATCTTGTGGGCTCCGTTTTCACAACTTTTAGGCAAAATTATATTTTAATTTTGCTCCTGTCTGCTTCACTCCCTATTATTTGAGGTTCTGCCAATATCCTTCTGTCTCCTATACCAATTCTACCTCTGCAAATTAAGTTCCTGATTCCTGATACTAAAGAGCTAGCATGGAACTCATCTTTGTTAAAATACTTTGACTCAATTAGTATGACTCAAGAACAAACCATTCTTGATTATTTATAAAAGGGAGCATTTATGGTTAATATTTGGGGGTGCTCTTAAGCCTGTATCAAGTTTATGATATTAAAGGAAAAACGATTATTTAGCCCAATAAAGGGTTTCTACAAATAATAATATGTTGGTGGTGAACTATATATACAACCAAGAGAAAAATGTGAGGATAGAACTATTTAATTTCAGAATAACAATTGAGAAGCATGGCACACACACACAAAAAACAAAGTGTTTTCTAGCAATAGCTTTTCTGTTTACTTTTAACAAGTTAAAGAAGTTTTTTGTTTGTTTGTTTCTAATTTGGTAGTTTACATGTAATTCTGACCAAAAACAAGGCATAGACTAAGTGACTTCTTGATATATTATGAAGACATTAAGTATTAGTCTATGAAAGACTATGGAATGGACAGTTACTTTCAACATCTTCTAAGTTCACACATAAAAATTATTGAACAAACGTCAAAAGACAAGGAGAAAGACAAAACATTTATCTTCAGGTCTCAGTAAGCTTTTGATACCTACCCTGGACTTTGAGTTACCCATTCCCATTTCTATATCCTTCTGTAGCCTTCTCCTTCTGCATCTGGAAAAGTTAATGATCCGCATGATGAAATAAACAAATGACTTTGGACTAGGAACCAGACTGAAGGGTGGAGGTAATGTTTTTCCATCATCAAAATACGATAACCAAAGTTTTGAGCGAGCAAACTTCCATTCTACGTCACTGTCATCCTGTGTCACAAAAACAGAAAAAATATAACAACTGATTTTAAAAACTAAAAAGTCTAGTAATTGATTTCAGTAGGATCTTACAATGAACATACATTATGCTTTTGAAATACAAAAGTGGCATATAAACATGTATCTGCATATAATCTCTATAGGGCTATACAGTATCTAAGTAATATAATTTTCATGATATTTAAAATTTTTTTTCTCTTCCATATGCCTCTGTCTGTACCCACTGAAATTTAACCAGAATTTCCTGTCCCCTATCCAAAAAACAAAGCAGGGTCGAGGAAGGATGAAAAGATTAATTCCTCCCTCCCTCCCCACCCCCTCCAATTCTGCGTATTCAACAATTAGTTCTCCGTTCCCCTCCTCATCTACACCCATCCAAGCCAGGTTGTAGACACAGCATATTATAAAGGGCAAAGGAAAAGGACAGCAGCATTCAGATGAATTGCACTTTGGAGTTTATGTGTCTGCCATATGTACTCAAATGTCACATAAGGCCCTCAGTGGCCTGTGTCTGTCTTAATCTCCTTTTATCCTCAGTGCTGCCCCTGGTGGTGGGCATAAACATTCTAACTGGTAGGAAGAATGGAGAGAAGAAACGGAGCTGGTCCATGATTGGAAGAAGTTGGCTCAGTCATTTCACACTGCCCAGTCTGCCATTACTACACCCAAGCAGGTGTTCAGAGTACCAGTTTTCATCTCTGGAGGACCTAACTTCTGCTTTGAGAACACTATCTTATGTGTTTCTAAAACACAGATAGAGAGACTTGATGGACTTAAAAAACAGTAAAGAACTAAAGAGATACAGCATACTAAACTGGAGTACATAAGAAAATATATATACAGTGATGAAGAAAGGCACCAAATCGAGCCCAATCCCAAACAAAAATAAAGTGATTTCTAGAATACTAAAAATTCTGACTAGATAAAGAACATCATCAAAGTTTACCAGGCACCTAGTAATTCCTCTACTGGGATCTTTCAGATGGTTGGCTGGCCAGCATAGGAGAGAATAATTTCCCTATGGCCAATACTTCTTCTAGACACTAATTCAGCAATATACCCTGAGAGAAGGCAGAGTGGTGGTAAATTCATGAGGACCCTGCTGTGCTCCTAGAAGATACTAGAAGGTGTATTACCACCTATCCAGATGGAAAACACAGAGAGAGGCCCTGCTTTGGTCTAAGCCTCTCTGTTGACGAGATCAGGAGCTCCAGCACAGGGCACAAAAGCAGACACAGTGTGCTATTAGAACGAAATGGCAAGGACAGACACAGTGGGTAGGAAGCAGATTTACCTCAATTTCTTGATATGAGCTATTAATCATAGCAATGAGCATGTTGAGTAAAACAACCACCATAGTTACATTGTATATTCCATAAAGAACGTAGCCAATATTCTCTATGAATTTGTGATCATATTTGAGCACAACGGAAGTCACTTCAGACAATCCAAATATCGACCAAAACAAAGTCTTGAAACTTTCTTCTACACTGTTGAAAGAATAAGGTACAAAGTAAATAAATAAACAGTTTTCAGTACGAAAAAGTCAAAAGTAAGAACAAGTTAAGGTCTGAATACTGCACAGATGTAAAATGCTATTGTATTAAACTATCAACATAATACCCCGATCCTAACAATTTCGTTATAATATTTAATAGAAAATTTTCCCTCAGGTTTTTAGGAACTGGTGATTAAATGGTGCCGCTACCTAGTTTTTCTTTAAGTTAACATCAAGGGGAAATTTTCCGAGCTTGGCAGGTGAAAGTTGAAGTCATGCCCCAATACCCATTCCTTTTTCCTAGAAGGATGGAAGTTTGGGGTTTGACTTTGTAGGTGGGTTAGGAATTTAAGTCAGGTTTTCTGGAGTAGAACAAGATGAGGATTAAAATTATATACCCACTTCAAAAAAGAGTAGGTACAAACTTATTCCTTGCAGCATGGCAGCAGGGAAGAATGAAAACTAACAGAATATCTATCAATAGAAGAGTGGGTAAATAATTCTGGTACATCTATAAATCGATTGCTATGCAGCCACTGGGAAAAAGATGAGACATATCTGGCTTTATGTGTTTATATAAAATGATATCCAAGATATATTAGAGAAAAAATGAGATGTAACAAGTGTGAAATAGTCTACTGTTTTAATAACAAAGAGGGGTATACAAACTCTTATATTCTTGTTTATGCAAAAACCATCTCTGAAAGTAACCAAAAGAAACCATTGCCTCTGTACCTAAGGAGAACCTAAGAGACTGGTGTCCAAGGCTGAGGAAGGGGACAGGCTCTTCACTGTAGATACTGCTCTACATGTATTTTTCACCACAAGAATATATTACCTACCTAAAAGTTTTACTTAAGTGGAAGTGAAGAGAAGGCAACAGAATTAAAGATTCCTATTCTTTTCCCTTCATTTATATAGTCTACTTCCTGATTCTTCCATCACAGCAGTTAGCACTTAAGCCCTCCCCAGACTAATTACCTACTTGTATCCCTTAAATGCACTATGCCGACTGATTTGGCTGGTTTTGTCATACAACCGAGTGGTAGTCACTGATCTGTGAACCATGAGAATAATCCTTAAACAGTTACACATGTAGAATTCCAGTAAAAAGGAGGGTTCCAAAGTAAGCCCTTTTTTTTCAAGGAAATAGTATTTTTTTTTGGTTTGTTACAACAGATGCTAAACAACAATTTTATAGATTTGCAGGTTTTAGTACTAGTTTAATTCAATCATTCAACAAATATTGATGGAGCACCTATTACGTTATAGAAATTGTGCTAGACCCTGGGGATAGAGGGTTCAATAGAAAGGTTCCTGTTCCTGTAGAGTTACTCTCGATTATGAAACATTTGATGATGTGATGTTATAGCACAGATGCTAAAGGAAGAATAAGAAAGACTATTAGCCTCTTTGTTCCTGCCGTGAATTTAACAGCATCACAAAGTGTCCCCACTCCCTCCTCTTCCTTTGCAAACCTTCCCACCTCTAACGCTGGGAATATAGATTCCCGAGAATCCACACGTGTGGGGAGAGGGTGGGAGGGAAAAGGAGAGGACACTGGCAGTTCCTAAGCTCCTACTATGGGCAAGAGGCTTTACATAAATTACCTTCCATATCCTTACAATGACCTGATTCAAACCTTATTGTGCTTTTTTTTTTTTTTTTGGCCTCACCATGGGGCATGGAGGAATCTTAGTTCCCCAATCAGGGATTGAACCCGCACCCCCTGCAGTGGAAGCACAGAATCTTAACCACTGGACCACCAGGGAAGCCCCTACAATACTTATTTTGAAAACAAGAAACTAATACTGAGAAATGTTAAGATACTTAACCAATGACCACAGCTAGAAAAGAGCAGACGTTGCATTCACAGCCAGGTCTGCCTGATTTTCCAGCCTATGGTCTTTCCACCATATCGTGTTGCCAGGTCCTCACACAAAGCAGTGACGAAATGTAGTGTATAAGATGAGTTCTCATAGAGGTCAAAGGGGTACTACTGTGTGCAGGATCTCTCTGTCCTTCCCCCCTGGGTTCAAACAGAATGTTTTTTTTTTCATCAATAAAGTGAGTTTCAGTTCTCTTTCACCCCTATGATCTGCTCTATATTAACTACTTGGAAAAATTCATTTCAAAACAATTTAGATGTCTGGAAGGGCTGGATATTCTACTTTAGTCCACAGGGAACTTACTGAAGGTCTAGTTTGTTTTCAGCTGTGGCATTACAGGGCACAGAGGGTACAAAGGGAGGCACGGAGGACCTTCTGATCTCCTCACCTGGAAGGACCACAGTACAGACGGAGGGCCCGCCTCCCGGACCGCTAAACAGCAATGGGTGACAGAGGATCTGGCAATGTGGACTTCTCCGGGCTGAGGGAGCTTAAAGGGACAATAACTAAAAAAGCTTATTCAAGGAAGACTTCGTGCGGAAGGTAAGCCTCCAGTGCAGACGCCAGTATGATCAAAGGAAGGAAGTGGTACTACTGTATAGTGGACGGTACAACGTTTAGTTATAATTTCTTCTTCTTCAACTCCCTGTACTGATTAATGATACATTAACATAAAAGCCAATGCTCCAGGACTTCCTTTGTGGTGCAGTGGTTAAGAATTCACCTGCCAATGCAGGGGACATGGGTTCGATCCCTGGCCCAGGAAGATCCCACGTGCCACGGAGCAACTAAGCCCGAACGCCACAACTACTGAGCCTGTGCTCTCGGGCTCTTGCACCACAACTACTGAGCCTGTGCGCTGCAACTACTGAAGCCCACGCACCTAGAGCCCGTGCTCCACAACAAGAGAAGCCACTGCAATGAGAAGCCCACACACCACAACGAGGAGTAGTCCCCACTCGCTGCAACTAGAGAAAGCCCGCACGCAGCAATGAAGCCCCACTGCAGTCAAAAAAAAAAAGAAAAGCCAATGCTTCTTTTTGAAATAATAGTAATGGCTACAAAATGATGAAACTAAATTTAATGTCATACATAATGTAAGAGATATCCAGTATTAAAAATTTGCTACCCAATTCTCTGAAAATAGCTAGTTTTATCTAGGATTTCCCTGAGTTTTGATCCACTCTGTGATCAAACATTCACTAAACTCAAAGAGATGAGCCTTTGGAGCAATGTAATCTCACACAAGCACTGTTTTTGTTTTCTCAGGTTTTCTCCATCCCTTTCCTTTTTTTCTTTTTTCGGTACAGCTGATGTACGATATTACATAAGTTTCAGGTGTACAACACAGTGATTCACGATTTTTAAAGGTTATATTCCATTTACAGTTGTGACGAAATGTTGGCTATGTTCCCTGTGCTGTACAGTACATCCTTGAGCCTATGTTACACCCCATAGTGTGTGCCTCCTAGCCCGCCCCCACCCCGATTATTACACGGCCCCACTGGTAACCACTAGTTTGTTCATTACATCTCTGAGTCTGTTCCTTTTTTGTTATATTCACTAGTTTGTTGTATTTTTTAGATTCCACATATAAGTGATAGCACATGGTTTGTCTTTCTCTGACTTATTTCAGTTAGCGCACTCCAAGTCTATCCACATCTTCTTTATCCATTCCTCTGTTGATGAACACTTAAGTTTGTTTCTATATCCTGGCAATTGTAAATAACGCTGCTATGAACACTGGGGTGCATGTCTCTTTTTGAATTAGTGTTGTTGTTTTTTTCTTATATATACCCAGGAATGGCATTGCTGGATCATATGATAGTTCTATTTTTAGTTTTTTGAGAAACTTCCATACTGTTTTCCACAGCGGCAGCACCAATTTGCATTCCCACCAACAGTGTACAAGGGCTCCCTTTTCTCCACATACTCGCTAACATTTGTCATTTGAGGCACTAACTATGTTTAATGGATTATTTTCCTGCTCTTAAAAACATCTTTATTACAATCATTGAAAAAATTTTTTTTGCTTCATCTAGACTTGTTAGAATTTCCCTTCATCCTACCTTTTTTTGTAAAATGTTTTACTTACGTGGTAAAAGCAGCATTTACTTTAGCCCCAAGGTAGTAAGAATAAAGTATGAACATGCCAATCATAAAAGCAAGAAACACCATAATAAAGAGGACCATGAACTTAAATATGTCCTTCACAGTCCTTCCAAGAGAGATCTGTAAGGGGCCGAAGCTCTCATTCGCAGGGAGGATGTAGGCGATCCGAGAAAAGCTGAGCACGACGGCTATGGCATAGAGACCTTCAGATATGATCTGAGGGTCAGAAGGGAGCCATTTATCTCTGGCTGCAAGAAAAGAGAGAGAGAGATTAAAGATGGAACTTTCTATTCATTGCTAACTACGTGGAATACCTTAAATAGGATCTACCTTGTAGGTAGGTGGTTATTATCTCAATTGAAACTACTCCACATTTGATGAACTGTCCAGGCACTATTTTTCAGGTTAAACCAGAAACATACGAATTCTACATTCATATAGTTTCTTTTAATGGAGGAAACGCTATTATAAAGATACAAAGCTGACTTCACATTGAGCAGAAGCAGAATATAGTACAAGAGATGAAAAAAGAGGTGAAAACGCTTCATTAGATACAGACTGTGTCCAGGATGACAAAACAACTGACCTGACTGATTTGTCCCCTCAGTTACCAGATTTATTGACCGGCTATTTTATCATCCTATAGGCTCAGTTGGCACATATCTTCTTTTCCCTAGTTCATGAGAAAACTAGGTCATCTAACAGTTTATGCAAGTAAAATGTCATATTATAAGAAGTGAGAATGTCACTGAATCACAATGGTGCTGTCAATGTGATGTCTGAGCGACACAGCTGGTTCCTGGAAAGTATAAAATGCTACTGAGGTGCAAAAATCTTGGCAACAGATTCTAAATGAGGACCCCCAACACCCCTTTCAAGGTTATTTTAGTAAGTTCACAGCAGACTATTGGATACTCATTTCCCTGGAAGATCAGCAAAACACTATGTGGTTAATTCTGTGAGAACTGGGTCACTCCCAGAAGGATGGTGCACTGCAGACATTTCCAACAACAACAATAATGAACATTTATCGAATGTTTAATGTGTACCAGACACTGTGCTTTCAATGACTCTATGGATCTGAGGTTATTATTCTCTTCTCAAAGATGCAGAAACCAAGACTTAGAAAGGTTAAAAACTTGATCAAAGTCACAGTAAAGAGTGAAGCCTAAATTCACAAATTTCCATTCCTCCCGATGATAGTCATGAGACACACACCAGTAAATTTAAAGAAGAAGGTACTGAAATAGTCAAGATATATGTTACACACAAATACAATCTAAGCTATTTCCTTAATTATAAGTGGTAATCACGTGCTCATTTGATCCTTAGTATATAAAAATCTTTGGTTGCTGACAATAAGAGATAATGTGTTTATATGTCACAATGTGTAAAACGTGCACCTTCATTGTAGAGCATGCACTCAGCCTTCTTCAATAATGTTAACACGCTGCTGGTACGTATCACAGTGTACTTATAAAGAGTTATTCCTTACAATCAGAACGCGTTTAAACTCTGTGCCTGAGTTTCCTTATCTGTAAAATGAGGGTTAGACAATGATTGCCAAAATCTTTTCCAGGTTTAAGATTTTGCAACTATATGAAAATTTGCGAATTGCGGCTTCCCAATTTCGCCTCAAGGGAAGAGAAGCTAACATCGCTTAATATCGGTTTGCAGTGGGCAAGGAAGGCATCGGTAACCATGCACATCTGATGTCACTGGGGTCTCCTGCTCTCATGATCTACAGAAGCCTGGCTTCTCCATCCCATGTCGGTCGTAGGAGCACAACATCCTTCCCCAGCATTTCTGCTGGTTCTGCAAAGCTTACATTCTCACTGTCACTTTAGCTCCTATTTCCTGCCTCTGCTGAATTTTTGTTCACTTTCCTCTACAGCAGTTTAGCACCTTTTATTATTTTATCTTCTCTAACCCAGGCTCTCATCTTCCACATCAAACAATTTAGCAAGCTATTTTTCCCCCCAATTAAAGACAATTTCACGTCCTAAGAATATATAAGCATGATCATGATGTTAGGCTTAAAGGTAATTTTCTCCCACCTTGCAATACCTCCTTTTTATAGATGTGAAAACTGAAGCACAGAGAAGTAAACTAATATGATGAGACAAAAGAGGACTCTGCAGCTGATAACTTACCATAAGTGAAATACTGTATCTCTGGTGGAAGTGTAACTTCACTGAGGTCACTCTCTTGGACATAACTGTCCACATAGTGTTGTGCTTTTGTTGCCTGAAGGAAAGCCAGGAATCTGGCTGTGAAAGCAGCAATGAAGATGGAGAGCATCCCAAAGTCTAGGACATTCCACAACTGCAAAATGTATTCCCTGGGTCCTTCCAGCCAGAGCTCCTTACACTCAGACCACATCATTCCTGTCACAAGATGCACAGATTACAGACAAGAGTTTACTGTTTGGATAGGGAAGCTACTATTTCGTCCACCATCTGTCCCCACCTATAAAATGCCCCAGTGTAAAGCATGCCACTGGGCACTGTAAAGCACCGATGGACTACAACTCGGGAAGGGAGGTGCTGGGCAGAGTTAAGTGAAAGAAGCAGCTTCGACCAAAGGAATGATTCACTCCATCAAGTTAGATTTTGGTGAAACATAATTCTACATGTGGCACCAGAAATGGTGCTACTCTTATGGGGGTAGGGCAGGAGGGAGGGAAGGAAATAAGCAAGGAAGGCTCTTCACATCAAGTGATTTTGGCCCATGAAACACTTGGAGGTGAGGAGAAAATTCATCTTTATAAAATGACAATGGTTAATTATCAAATCATGGTGATTATTAGAGAAATAAGCCCGTAATTGAGAACCCTACTCTACACTTTTTTTTTTTTTTTTGCCGTACGCGGGCCTCTCACTGTTGTGGCCTCTCCCGTTGCGGAGAACAGGCTCCGGACGTGTAGGCTCAGCGGCCATGGCTCACGGGCCCAGCTGCTTCGCGGCATGTGGGATCCTCCCGGACCGGAGCACGAACCCATGTCCCCTGCATCGGCAGGCGGACTCCCAACCACTGCGCCACCAGGGAAGCCCTACGCTTTTAACAAGAACAGTTTTCCAGTCATCCAGGAACACTTACCTCATTCCCCTACCCTCTCTCCTCATTTCAGCTTCAGGCTGAGAAGGTGAGGAATGTCATTGGAAAAAGAAGAAACCCTTAAGCAGGAGGCCCTAGGACATTATGAAGAAACTGAAAGCGGAAAATGTCCTTCTGGGAGAAGAGGACAAAATATGCCAGTTTAACAACTTGTCCTGACTATGTAAGGGGAAAATATTGTAGCGCTTTTAAAAGACAAGTAGTGGGGCTTCCCTGGTGGTGCAGTGGTTGAGAATCCGCCTGCCGATGCAGGGGAAACGGGTTCGTGCCCCGGTCCGGGAAGATCCCACATGCCGCGGAGCGGCTAGGCCCGTGAGCCATGGCCGCTGAGCCTGCGCATCCGGAGCCTGTGCTCCGCAACGGAAGAGGCCACAACAGTGAGAGGCCCGTGTACCGCTAAAAAAAAAAAAAAGACATGTAGTGGCTCAAAATAAAATTTATAAAATAATTAATTGACTCAGGTTAAGGCCACAGGAGTGAATGAGGAGGAGAACCAACCCATTAATTTGGGAAGTGAGAAGATAATAAGAAACATTCTGTGTGAAATAGAATATCCAAAAATAACTTTGCATTAGTGATCAATAGATAAACTGGTTCCAATCTTTATTTTTTTCTCATATTGCTTAAAATGTTTACTTTAACATAGCTATTCAAAATGAGCTATTGTGAGGTGAAGTAACATTCTGAAAATGGAAACTCTCCTTAAAAAAACCTCTGAAACAGAAGCAATAAGTGTTCTTTAATCATCAGTTAATAGCCACTAGGTTATTTCAGAACTATTTCAATTAAATATTTGATCATCACAATGAGTCACATTTTATTTTTTTTAATTTATTTTTTAACGTCTTTATTGGAGTATAATTGCTTTACAATGGTGTGTTAGTTTCTGCTTTATAACAAAGTGAATCAGTTATACATATACATATGTTCCCATATCTCTTCCCCCTTGTGTCTCCCTCCCTCCCACCCTCCCTATCCCACCCCTCTAGGTGGTCACAAAGCACTGAGCTGATCTCCCTGTGCTATGCGGCTGCTTCCCACTAGCTATCTATTTTACAGTTGGTAGTGTATATATAAAAATGGCATTTTATTCAGTAATTGAAGTCGGATTTCTGAAACATGGTATATTTATAATTAAGCTTATGTTACTCATAAAACTTCTGTTTAGTGTTAAGGGATACCTTTCAGCATTATCAAGCTGCCACGTTATTCCAGTATTTGCTATTCTGCTTATCTTACAGTGGGGATGTTGTCACCATATAATGTACCACAGCATTTTAAATAGAACGTGGCAATCATTATATGGATGTTATTTTGGTAGAAATTAGAATACTTGAAATAAAAGGCTTACCAAGAACCCAGACCATAATTAGCATTTCAGTCCATGTGAACTGGGTGGTTTTCACCCTGAAGATCTGTTTGGGATAGTCAATAACAGTGATATTTGGCAACGTGGTGATTCCTTCGAATCTGTCTGAGGCATTGAACACAAGCAGGCACAGGAAGATGATGAAAGAAGCAGCGTGTGCCACAAACTTCATAAAAGGGCTTCGCAGAATTTTCCCCAGCTGTAAGAAGGCAAACACAAAAAAAACACCAAAACCTTTTACTTTAGGAAATCTGGCTTCCACTTATGAAAACTACTATACAGGATAAAAAAAAAAAAAAAAACAGATAAAATGAGGACACTCTCAAAATTCTGCTTTTGTTTCTGAAGAGTTATACATTGTAAAAAGTACTCCTTTTAGGGGATGCTTCCTCTAAGAATAATTTAAGAAGTCTTCAAACTTCATTGTTTCTAAATATCCAATTTGTCTTAGGATGTACTTCATTCACAGATGCATTTCTGGAAATTACAAGGCATATACTGGTTATTCTTATTTTTACGTGAAAGATTATGCAGTGTCAGGATTTTAGAGTCTAGGAAAAGAAACTCCAAATTTGTAATATGTAATTCTTTATAATTGAAATGTTATGATGAGTTTGTGGACTCATTCATTTATAATTGAAATGTTATGATGTTTTTGCAGCACATTACAAAGCCTTTGAAGATTAAAAAAAACTTACTACTACAGAAGTAAATTTTTGTTCTCACTTCTACATATTCCAAAATCAATTTGTATTTTGTATGATATAAAAAGGCAGAAAATATTATAATAAACATAAATATTTTATCTGTTGCTATCCAATAAGAGCAGAGAGATACACAATAATTAAAACCTCTAAGTAGGTTAACTTAATGAAAAGTCATCCCTGAGTTTGGAAAATCATATAAATAGTACAAAAGCACTTTTAAAATTCAGTTTATAATGATTTTAAGGTAACTCTTTTTAAATCCCATGTGATATAATGTCCTTAAAAGCCATATGTTCTAGTAGGAATGAAAAACAATTCTTCCTGTCCCAAGAGCTTCTGCAGTCCAAGAATTAGGTATATTTGGTAGATTTATCAGAGAAGTTCTCTATTCTGCATACTCAGACCCTACTTTCAAACTCAGTCTGTGACCTTAAAAAGTACGAAGGTTCACATTTAAAAGACTGTAACTTCAAACAAATGTTTTTGTATGTCCAGAAACTTAATTTGGTGTCAACAAATAACCAAAGAATGTCAAGCATTTCTGGGATTGGACATGAATGCACACAGACAAATGTCACATTTTCCATATTAGACACAGAAAAATAAACCACTCATTTACATATCACTGTGCTGTTCCACAGCTGCCAAGAAGACACACTGGGGTAGCTCATCCATAGCACATAGTGATTTGGGGGGAGTTGCCAAGTCTGTTTCTCCTAAAGGTTGATCTTTGAAAATGTTAAATAACATAAAAAAAAAAAAAGCAGCATGCCTATCTTAAAAATTGGGATACATGTGGAGAATTCTTACTATAATGTCCTTTCACCACAGGATAAGTGGTATATGGCAGGTATAAATGTGGGCTCCAGAAACAACTCAATTCCCGCCTTTCCCTTCTCTGCTGGGCAGAGTTCAACACATCATTAGCTGCACTTTTACAAGCGAAGAGAAAAAAGAATAGACTTCAAGATGCCTACTTCAAACTCAATATGTTTTAACTGGGTAAGCTGCCCTAAGAGACAAACATGTATAAATCTGAACATTCCAATTCATTTCCCCCAAGAAGGGAAATTATTTGGGTGGGATATGATTTTTGCTTTAATGAATGCTCTCTCCTTATTTATAGTTTTTAGTCTTTAGTGTTTATGTATTAGCAGAATCTTAAGGTATTTGCCCATGATAGATAACAAAGGAACTTAGCTGAGTCATCAAAATTGATCAAAATGACAACATTTCTGCCTTAAACTGCATGGGCAGCTCAACGACGAAGTGAGATGGATGAATATTCTTACACGTATATGGGCCTGCGGAGCAGGACTCTGCAGGGTGAGACAGATGCGCCAGAGAGATGACGGATTTCCAGGGTCATTTGTGAGTGGCCTTGACTCATTTTGCCTGAAACTGCCTCTGATTTTAACAAAACCAGATTTTAGAATATAAAAATAGGACTAAAGGATCTCAGAACTGTTTCTTCTCCCTGGCAGTGTCCTTTATTAACCTAATACAGATTCTGTTAGCATGATTCCTATTCCTTTCCACATCTTGTTTAGAGGATCTCTTAGGCACAATTAAATTGACTGTAAAATGGCAAAGTTGAGAGAGGGATAAAGGTAGTGAACAAAATGATTCAAACAAAACTAAATATATGAACAATCTAAAAAATCCAAAGCCCCCAAACCCAAATTCAACCCTTTTTAGAATCTCCTGAAAGAACAAAGGGCTAGGGGCACCTGACATGTGCTTTCTTAAAGACTTTGGATAATACCACTGTTCAGAACCTAGCTTAATACACCCAGCCTCAGATCTTTTTGACAGGTTCAACCAAGCTGCCTTTTCAGTTCTCAGGTTAACTGTTTCTTGGAACCACTGCAGTAGGGCTCTTCCTCTTCCACAGGCCAGCCTGGTAGACTATTTATTAAGCTGGCAATAGAATCGGTACAATTGCTACTTCACTTAAGCAGCTTTTCCTCCTGCTTACCATGGAGATTTTATCTTAAAAGCCTAAGTATTATATGCCTGCAAATATGATCTATCCCACTAGTACCAAATTCTTTTCATCCCTTCTTTGAACTAATCCAGTCATTAAAAAGCAGAATTCGTATTCTTGAGTCAATTAACATTCAGGGTAAAACTGATAAGAGCCTTAAGTAGGAAGCTTTTTCTTTTTTCATCCTCAAAGGACATGGTACACCAACCACAGAGGAAACAGAGGTTGAAAAGCCGGTACCCTGCTGCAAGGTGCAATCCAGTAGCCGATGGCAAGGAACGGAAGGCCCAAGGCCACGACCAGAACCACCAGACACTTGATAGCTACCGTCTGTTCCCGCAGGCCTGAGAGGTTCTCGTACCAGATTGTCAAGAGCTGCTGCTGGCAGTTGGGGTGAGCCACAAACTGTTGGTCGAAACAGAGAGAGGGAGAAAGAGAAGTAGGTTACCATGCCATTGTCGACAGCTGGGCTACCGAATGCGTGTGCCTCCTAAAGATATTAGGCACTGGATATAGGCACTGGAAGGTTTCTGGTAATAGTCTTTACTTGCCCTTTGTTTTTCAAAATTGCTTCAGAACTATTACAAGAACTAAAGTGGAAACATGAGGGTAAAACTGACGTTGTCCTTAATCATAGTTCTTTCTCTCTGTATTTACAGACTCCTCTCTGGAATCTGGGTGACATACGCTTTCCTTTGCAGAAACGTGTCCCATGTTGCTGTCTGTCAGCTTACTTGCATTCAGTTCAAAATGGAAAAGAAAATAGTTATTTGGTTTACTGGATACTATAGCTAAAAGAGAAATGTTACTGTTTCATGAGCAACTCCTAAAATGATACATCTACGAAAAATATATACATGATATGTCCCATGTGGATGTATGCCCTACCATAGCAAATATGCAAAAGATTTGCAAAAACTCAATGAACCTCCAAGTGTTATGCTTGATCCACGTTTGCTCTGCTTCCAGGAATTGGCATCAAATATCATGTCCATCCTATTTTAGTAATCTGTACTCTTTTTTTGCTTCCTCTATCACAGGTGAAAAAAACACAAACATTTATCTCTATCAATTCTTTTATAATTACAGCTCTAATCAGGAAAAACATGAGCAAATTATACTTATTTTAGCCCTGCTATTTTATTTTATTATTTTATTTTGTTTTTGCCATCTGATTTTGCTAAGTCATCTGCCTACATCTATATAGAAGGACTGGGATTTCATTAAGGTCCTGTCTTCATTAAGGTGGCAGAATATATTTGTAGTCAGGCCCATGTGAAAAGGCCCCTACGTCAAAAGGTGCCTATCTGCAGCTGGATATGCCTTTCTTTGAACGGCCAGCTGCACTTTGCCCAAGCTTGGGAGTTATTCAGGGTCATTCACAAATCAGTGATGAGTGTCAACATATTTTTAAAAAAGAGTGCTTAGCAACACAAAAATCAAGGTATAACTGTCTTCTATAAAATGCTATAAACAACAAAGAACCTGCTAGGAAGTACCCACGAAATGTTTTTGCAAATTCTGAGAGGCAAAGGAAGCAGCCGCAGTTCCCACTAAGCAAAGGGTTCAACTTTAATCAAGTTCTAGTTAATGAGCTGAATGCTTCGTAGTAACTCTAGGCAATTCCTCAAGTTACCTGGCTATTTATCAATAGCTTACTTATTTCTTCAAGGAAATGAACAGGATTCCACTTAGTGGTGTAGAGTTTACCATCAGCTGTTCTAATTTTTTTTTAAAAAAGAAAAGGAAAAACAAAAATAAAACCTCATCTCCCAGGTTGGGCGGTAGAGGCACAGTTTCCCTCAAATTCTCACTCTTTCCCCCAGTGTGCACCCACCCTCTGGGAAGTCCACTGACTTTGCTATGACAGCTGCCACCACTGTGTACAAGGAAAACTTGACAATCCATTGACAGAGGTGGTGAGGATGAGTTTACAAATATCAGGTTTGAAATACTTAACTGAATTTTTTCCCAATAATACAAAGGAAATGAACAGTAGGATTTGGGAGATTGAAAGTACTAAAAGGAAGATGCTATTTTTTTCTTGCTCGATGATTTCAATGTGAAAAAGCATATTTTATCTTGTAAGTTCCTTTTAATTTAGTTATAAAAATCCCAGGTCCTGAGGCTCATGGGTCATTGCTAGTGGCTAAGTATACATTAGATCTTCTTTCCAAATTCAAGATTCTGTCACTCTTCCAAAGTTCTGATTTTTGAAAACAGTATTTCAAGATCAATGCAGTCATTATTTGAACTCATGATGAAATAAAATCAAGGTTGAAGGCTTCCTGGGGTCTATGTAACAATTTCCTAGGAGTCTTACTGAGAATTTCTCCAAACTTCCACTTCTGCCCCTGTACTCTATTGGATCAATATCTTTCTGCTTCACCCCTCCTTTTGTGTTAAGAATCTTCATCCCCTCTACGGTTCTTCTTCTTTTTTTTTTTTAAGATTTAATTTTATTTATCTTTGGCTGCATTGGGTCTTCATTGCTATGTGCGGCCTTTCTCTAGTTGCAGCTAGCAGGGGCTACTCTGTTGTGATGCTCGGGCTCTAGGCACGCAGGCTTCAGTAGTTGCAGCACGCAGGCTCAGTAGTTGTGGCTCACGGGCTCTAGAGCACAGGCTCAGTAGTTGTGGCACACAGGCTTAGTTGCTCTGTGGCATGTGGGATCTTCCCGGACCAGGGATCCAACCTGTGTCCCCCACATTGGCAGACGGATTCTTATCCACTGCACCACCGGGGAAGTCCCCGTTCTACGGTTCTTAAATGTCTGTCTCATTCATTCATTCATTCTTCAAAATGTCATAAGCCCCTCCTACACGCCAGGCAGGTGTTAGGTATTTGGTACAAGAAAACCAAAACGGGAACATCAGTATTGCAGTAAGTGATAAGTGGTCCCTGTTCTAGAGCACACAGTAAGCTCTACATAAATGTGAAGAAGTTATTATAATGGAGACTTGGATTCCATATGCTTGCCAAGATAAATAATCAGCATTTAAAATACTCTTAATTTGAAAGTTGGTCCAAATGTCTTGGTGTTTGGAGGATCTGCATTTGTGGGAAGTTGGAGAGATGTAACTAAAAGGCAGTCCTGTGACTCCAGCTAGGCTCAGCTTAGGAATGGGAATGTTGCATTCAGAGAAATCTACAGGTAGAGCATACACTGTCATCAGATCAGATTACCACTTGGGAAGCCAACATGCACTTGCTTATAGGCCAAGTGTTTCTGTAAAACAGAAAATCCACATGAAGTTAAGAGATACTTGGACACGTGTCCCTGTGAAATTGATGGACAAATTTCCCTTTTGTGGTTGTCCAGCCTTTCTTAGGTTTTAAACTCTTGAGTACAGAAATATTAATGTTGTAGTATGGCTCTGTCTTCTTGCTCTTCCTCCTTGAGCTAATCTTTAAATTTGAATCTTTAAATGCTTTATTGGATTAATTATACTGTATAAAGTTTACAAGGCCCTCAAAGACTTGGTGGAAATCAATCCTTTCCATATGGCATTATGCAATGATCAATCTTTGACCTGGTGTGACTTGTACAATACGGTGCAGACACTTAATATATGTTAAATACTAGCCAAAATCATGGTGTTTGCACTTCACTTGTTACACTTTAAGATTCAACCTAACAGGTATATCTCCTATACCATTAATTCTACCCTCTTCTTAACTGAGATCACAATACGGCACCATATGGCATTTAATCCACGGAAAGCAAACACAAATAGATATTTTCCTCCAATGATTTAAAATCCTAATACAAGTACATAAGGAACATTTTAAAAAAGAAAATAAAACCAGTATAATAGTAGCAAGTGAGGGCAAAATAGCTGATCCTTCTAGGAGCTGAGTTTTGCTCTTCTCAATGACTTCAAAATAGGGCAGTAACCTTTATCTCTTAAAACTGATTTACCTCCTAAAAAATGTCCTTATGCTGCCACACCAGTCACAGCCAGCTGGATAAAATTTGTATGCTGTTTCTTAACTTCAGTAGACCAACAAATTGAAACCATTACAGATAATAGTACCCTTATTTGAGGTTTTCTGATATAAAGGGAAAATGCTTGACACACAAGAAAATCTCAGTCTTTCAATGGAACAAAACGACTGGAGCATAGAGAACAAACTTGACTCCCTACCAAATGACTGACAGATTGTAAACTGAACCACCAATCAGGGCAGCTGATAAATTTCAACCTAAAAAAATTACACTGTCTTTTTATCAAATTAGCTTTTCCAAGAACTATCTTCATGGGAGTACTGTTGTACAAAAACATGGTAGGAACACTCTGTTTCTGTTTTTAATGACATTGCTGGAGCCACAGTTTACAATATTTAAAAGAAAATATTCTTGTGAATAAAAACTAGATCATTCATCTTCTTTTTAAAGTTCTTTGAATTGTGAAATATAAACTGAAAACTCCACTGTGCTGTACAGCAGAAACTGGTACAACATTGTAAATCAACTCTACTTCAATAAAAAAGCGTTCTTTTTAAAACCCCTGAAAACTTTACATTGTACACGTTTTCTGGATTTCAAACCCACTGAGTGCAAAATGCTGTTACCAAGAGCTAACCGACTGTTACCTTTCAGGTGCCTGAGCACAAACATGGCAGAAGCCCTACAGGGCAGGACCCCTTCCCGTGCCGGCTGCCACATGCACGCCAAAGTCTCTGCAGTGGATTTACCACTCTTTCATTGTACTGCTCACTTTCTGGGCTTTTGTTTTCACACTTTCTGCCTACACAGTGGATAATTTTATGCGTCTATATTGCTGCATGTCTCGTTTCTAGATGATCTTTCTACGGTTAAACCTAATCTCTCTCTGGAGGAAATAGAGCAAGGAGGAAGAACTCGGGAAAGGATTTCCTCTTTCTCAAGAGCTCGGTTTTCCAGATTTGATGATCCATCCAGTGCTAGTATCTTTTATCTCTGTCAGGGGCTTTCTTACAATAGAGAAAGCTCACTTGAGATAGGTAGGACTCCTGTTACTTCTATGGGGGGAGTGGATTGATATTCATCCTCAAGTCAGAGAAGATAGAGGTGCAGTCATAAATAGAGCTCAGGACTTTTTGGAGGGCAAATAGTCCATTATTCTAATTGGAAAATAATGAATGGTTTGCCTGAAATTTAATTTTCTTGTACTTATTTTCAAAAAACCCAATTTCACCCTCCACTCTATTCCATTCTCTTTTGTAGAATAATGTGGGTAACTCTACAAACGGTAATAACATTGACTATCTTTCCAGTTTTATTATTTACCTTAAAGACCCCTCAGAAGTGAATCTGGGATGAATAAGCTTCAACATCCACTCCCTGATAGAAGATACATTATTGTTTGTTCCCCACTAGCAGTGTATGATTGCTCATTTCAACAACAGCACTGAGAATTGTAATTTTTTATTCTTTAATAACTTGAGTGAGAGGAGATGGTATCTGTATGTTAGCATGCATTTCTTTTATTACTAGAGGGTTTGAAATTTTAAAATATGTTTGTTAGCCATTTGAATTTTCTTTTCTGTGAATTACCTATCCAAGCCTTTTGCTTATTTTTCTACAGGGCTCTGGAAATTTTTCCTATAAATTTGTTTGTGTACTTTGGATATTAAGAATATCAATCCTCTGTAAGTTATAGTACAGAAAAAAACATTCCCAGTTTGCCCTTCACCTTTTTCGTTTATGATCTTTTTGATGTACAGAGGTTTTAAGTTGCATGTGGTCAAACAATTTATATTTTTGTTTTTTATCTCTTCTACTGCTTTTATATTAAAAAATCCTTTCCCACATAAACATTAAATTCATGTTCAGACCTCTCCTATTCAGATCTTTCATATTTTCATTTTCTTCATTAACCGTCATTGAGCCTCTAAGGCCTAAGGTGAACTCATGGTTATTCCTAGGGAAGACCTGAGCCCAGAAAGAACCCAACAGACTCAGAATCAGAGTTGGGGGTAGATCTTGGGCAGATGGCAGAAGAGACATCCTGAGTTTCTTATGGGACCTAAACAAATTAACATTAATCAAATTGGTTTCCTTGGTGGAATTATGGGTTGATTTGAACATATACAAGTTTATTATATTATTGGGGGGTGATTCCATAACATATAAAGGATTTTGAAATCCCAATGCCATGCATATAGCTATGGGCTACTTCAGTGTCACAGTGGGTAGGGTTCATGAATCATTATAACCCAAGAGGTTATTTTTCTTGGGGACTAGAAATGAGATGATGGAAAAAGGAAGCAGCAGAAGTGGGTGGGGGTATTTTTGATCCTTGCTAGATGGAAATGGGTGAGTATTGAGTGAAGAATGAAGGAAGCCTTGGAGAGAAAGAAAGAGGAACTAGGGCTTTTGGGGGAGGCATTCCAGAATAAAGTTCTTATATACAGTTATTGGGTGAAGATTCCAAATCAAATATTTTAACTGATATTCCTTTTATAGCATAAAACAGACAAAACCAGAAATACCTGCAAAGTCCTAAATCTCCTTTCAGTTCCGAATACATTTTTGTTGTTGCTGTTTCCTGACAGTTGACGGATAGCAAATTATTATTAATTGACACCTCATACATTGTAACCTACACATCAATTTATTTAAAATCAACATGCAAGAAGACATTCACTCTGCAAGACAGTTTGGTTCACAGAAGCGCATCTGTAGATGAGCTGTCTCTGCTAATATGACACTTTCAAAGCAATGATAAAGAACCAGTGACAACTGAAATCAATTCTCTCCTCTCAGGTGCTAAAGAGGAGAGATGCCCATTGCAAGATATGTGAATAAATGTCCAGACAGTTTTCTAAAAACAGTTCAATATCAATCTTATGCAAAACTATCTTTTTCTTTCAATACAGCAAAACTTCAACTAGCAAGAATACTCTGAGAGGAGGGCAGTTAATCCAATTCATTTACCTTGTAACTGACACTTCCTTGAAAAGTTATTTTACCTCAGCATTTACTGAGAATCTTCACATTTCACTATCTTATTAAGTAGAGGGGAGATCTGTCATTAATGGCTGGCTGTAATCTTGTGAACGTTACAATGTGGAAGTTTTCTACACTGTGGTAGAACTGTGTATGTGTGTGTGTACACACATAGAAACACACACACACACACACACACACACAGAGAGATTCCCCCATCCTCATTTGCTACCAGGGTGCAAACTTTGGCCTAGGTTCCACGGGTCAGAGGCCTATGTGCATACCTCTGATTTGGAAGAGGCTTTTTATACGAGGCAGCACTCAGCACTCGGCACATCCTTTCTGTTGGTGGGGAGCTGGTCATCTGCAGCAGAGGCAGAATTGTTCTGTTTGGGCCACAGAAACTCCCTTACCAGGTCAGTTCTGGGCCTGGTTCTGGGCAAGCTTTCTGCAAGCACAGCTTAGATAAGCTTGTTCCTCCACCTCTCCCAATGATTCTGTGAGCCTCCTAATATCCTTAACTGAATTATTTTCTGTTTAAATTGGCTATGGTCTACCACTAAGAACCAGAACCAGCACAATAAACATGAAATGTCGTTGATGACTAAGAACTGAACTTGTTTAAGAGCCATCATTCTGAGAATGAATTTTCAAATGCAGAAATGTGATTAGCTAACACTTATTGAGCAATCACCATGTACTATGCCTGTGCTAATTACTTTATTTGCATTAGCTCACGTAATCCTTAAAACAACCGAAACAGTAGTTGTCCCCACTACCAGCGAGCGGAATGAGGTTTAGACTGATCAAGTGACTTGCCCTGTCATGCACAGAAGACAAGTCAGGACTTGAACCCTTGCAAGTTGGCTCCAGGGCCTGCCCTCCTCTGCACCATGTCACACTGCAGGAAGGAGAGAAGATTCCATAGATTGACCAGTTCATGAAACCAGATCTTTCCCCGACAACAGCTTACTTCTTTGTGATTTAAAGTGCAAAAATTTAAGTTATATAAAATATGTATAAGCGATTAGATTCGGGATAACTGAGATTTTTATTATAAGTGAAACGTCCTAACTACAATTGACATGAATTATTTCAAAGGCCCATACAAGTAGCAAACACATAATACATAACTGTTCTGTCTGCAGTAATCAGAGTAAAAAAGTAATCATAATTTTTTTTTTTTGGCAACTGCATAAAATTCCATAGCTTGTGTGATCTTAGGCACGTCATTTAAGCTTGGTGAACCTCGGTTTCCTTATAGAATAGAAATCTCATCATCGAGCACCTATTTTATAGGTGAAATGGATAATAACAAAGGCTTATTGCAAGATTAACATGCGAATGTAAGTAACAGTGCCTTACAAAAATGTTTACAAGTAATAGATTTTATTATCATTAAATGCATTTTAATGAGCAGTTTACAAAGCTCTTTTGCATATCTTAATCCACTGAAATCCCACCAAGACCCTGAGACAGATAAGAGGTATTATTCTCCTTTTATATGAGGAAAAAGAAATTTAAAGAAGTTTTATGACTTATCCAAGGTCCAAAAATGGATAAAAAGTGGAAAGGATCGGAACTAGATACTTGACTCACAACTTTACCATGATACTTCATTTAATCTCTTTCATGAAGTGAAATAAATCTTCTTATCAATAACATCTATTACTGCTATTATTTTAAAATCTTTCCTGGGATTATGGCATAGTTGATATTACATGTCTATTCTAATATGGAGCTGGATGAAAGTAGGCCACTCACCTTTTTGACTTCATACTTAATGGCAAGTTTGACACGACTCAGTGAAGCTTTATGCCTGTGCATCTCCAGAGGCTCTGCCGATTCCAGATCTCCATTCAGAATGGCTTCTACCTCTTCCGAGTCTCGGCAAAGATCCAGCACACCCACTACGAAGTCTTTGCATTGCATGGAGAGCTTGCGATAGTCATTCTAAGACCAAGAGGTTTAGAGTTTAATGCAGAGAATGTGCTTTAATTCAGTGGAAAGTGTTTAGGGGTTTTGTGAATTAGAAAAAGTCTCCCTACCTCTGGGTAGGAAGTTGCAGCCCCCAGGTGGATGCAAGATTTTTCTGTTTGTTTGGGGTTTTTTTTGGCGGTATGCGGGCCTCTCACTGTTGTGGCCTCTCCCATTGCGGAGCACATGCTCCGGATGCGCAGGCTCAGCGGCCATGGCTCACAGGCCTAGCCACTCCGCGGCATGTGGGATCTTCCCGGACCGGGGCACGAACCCATGTCCCCTGCATCGGCAGGCAGACTCTCAACCACTGTGACACCAGGGAAGCCCTGGATGCAAGTTTTGTTCAGTTCGATACCGGCTGGACTTGCTCCCACCTACCTCCTTAGCCAGTACCTTCTACAACCTGTACAACCATAGGAGACAGTTCTGAAAATGGCATGCATGTCAGTGATTGAGTTATATTAAGAGATGTTGGCTAAATGCTAATGCTGAAAGACTAAAGAATCAAAAGAATCTTTCTTGTACAGATGAACAACAGTTTTCTTAAAGCTCAAACAAAACCATTTCTACGATGAAAGTTCTTTAAATTAAGTGGCAATTTGGCATAGAAGATTGACTATGTATGAAAATAACCTGTCTGGTTTACTATCCATTGCCTCATTGGAGACAGTGCTTCTCAAATTGTAGTCCTCAGACCAGCAGCCTCAGTAGCACCTGGACATGTGTTAGAAGTGTAAATTCTCAGGTCCCACCCCAGGTGTCCTGAGTAGAAACTGACGTTGAGGGCCCACAATCCGTGTTAACACACTCTCCAGGTGTTCCTGATAACACATTTATGTTTGAGAATGATGGTTCATAGTGAAGGCAAAGAGAAGGATAGGTACCAACATGGAGGGTATTTTTTCTTGTTTGTCTGAAGGGCACATTATAATGTCCTGCAGAGCTTCTAGAGAGAGAGAAATGTCTGATTATATGTAACTGAATTCTCAAAGGTTGCAGAATATCAATACCTGAGAGAAAAATTTTCAGGCTACTGGAACGAACACCTTGCTAAAAATAATCTGTGAATCTTTAATTTCACTAGCATATTTATATAGTGCCATGGACTGGTATGACGAAGTCAGCTGTCAGCATTCCCTGTTACTTACTGAATGGAGCTCTATTTCTAGCCCATTGATTCCAGTCTAGGTATCAATGGCCATCTCTTGGGAAAGGGCCTTACTTTTGCAACCCCCAGCTCCACTTCTACGGCTTTCACTAAAATTTTAGCCCATTAAGAAAATTAATCAGATGATAATCTAATTTGGTGCACTTGAGGAAAATAGAATCCCTCATTCCAACATGTCCTGAGATACTGTATATGTCTAATAACTCAGTAACATTTAGCACAGCAGAATTTCTGGGCTTCCAAAAATCATACTTTAAAAATGATGTACAAAGAATTTCAATTTTTTTCCCCTTAAATGATTAATTAACTTGATTTGATGGGCAAAAATCATGTCACCAACTAAAATAAACAAGAAGAGGAGAGACTGTTTAAAGTCTACACAGACTAGAATAGTTTCCATTTCAGATATCAGAAATCCAGATAAAGAACAGTTGCAGTTAATCCTTTTCCTCTCATAAGGGAACAGATAAAATAAATAAAAACTTCAATCTTTGGTTTCCATTCAAGTTGGTACCATGCAACTGATAAAATTAATAAAATGTTCAGTCTCTGGTTTCTATGCAGAGTGTCAGTTAAATATCCATCTGCCTTCCATTCCTGAAAGACTAATGAAATATTTTATTATAGCATCCAGAAGAAGTGTTATCCATGTCTGTTTCCATATAAAGCTCCCCTTTTAATACAATTTTTTAGATGAAATTTCCTCATGTTACTCGTCAGTTCAGACTGTTCTGTAAGATTTGGTGCAACACAGGATGGCCAATCCTCCATTGATCAGAAATAAAAGAGACTATTTTCTATTCTTGAAGAAGAGATAGGAACCAATTTTGCAGTAATACCTGAATAATATCTCATTATTTTAAAAAATTATAATCTGTAAAATTATCCGATCTTAAGGAAAGCTTTGTGGCTTTTTCATATCCACTAAAAGATCAGTCAAGAAGCAAAAAACAGGTAACCAAGTTGCAAGGACAACACTGTTTTCATAACAATTTAAACATTTCCTGCTGGAAGAAGTCTGCTATCCAAGTACAGAAAATAATCAGAGCTGGAGGTAATAGCGATTTCTTCTCCTGGGGTTGTGGGACACCATTTGCCAATATATGCAGAGCTCTCAGGGAAAGATGGAGAGCACCACTAAAGACGGCCTTTCCTCAGCTGCAAAAGGAACTATCTGAAGTCTGAATTGCATCATGAGCTGACTCTGTCCGTTCTGCCATGAGGTCCTGTCTCATGTTGCTTCACAACTCAGACAGTTTATCTGCTCTGAATTTTCTAATGATGCTGTCTTAATTTAGTTTTGCTTGATCATCTTCACTGTGCCGCTTTTCCATTACCATGGCCTTCCACAAAGTTACCAGATGGATCTGCAGCCCACTTTACAGAGCAGGAACTCAAAACCTGGAAGAACTGCTCAAGCCAGAGGAAGAACAACGAAGCTTGCGCCTCATCACAACCTGTCTACAGGTTTCAGCAGGTTTTTAATGTGTATGCTTTAATCATCATTCTAATCCCTTTTTATCCTTAACAGGAAAATTGAAATTCAACTCTAAGCAGGCGTGGTCCTGTCAGATCCTTTCCCTAATAATAAAAGAGGCAGGATAGTGTAGTGATTAAAAGGATAAATCTGAAACCAGACTTCCTAGGTTCAAACACTGCTTCTACCACTTACTGCTTCTACCACTGTGTGATCTTATAGAAGTTACTTAGCCTCTCTGATGAGAATAAGCCTATCTAATATTGCTACTATGAGGATTAAATGCTTTGAGTGTGCTTGGTACACATCAAATACTATAGAACTGCTTCAGTGTTACCAGGTACAGCACGTTACATAGAATAGCTAGGACTGGGACCCAAGGCACCCAAATCTAGGCTTAGCAGATGGGACCTTGGCTACAGTATTTGTTTTATCATTTGTAGAATGAGAGGTGTGTATAGTCAGATGATTCCTAGAGTATTTTCCTGCTATAAAATGCTATCTTGCTTTTGGATTACATTCATTTTCCTCTTCCTTACAGTCCTACTGTGATATAAGTTGAAATTGTTTTTCTGCTTTAAAGAGGGGAAACTTGAGGCATGGAGAAAACAAATGGCTTTTTTTTTTTTGCAAAAAAAGTGCATCATTGATTCAGAATTAGGAAATTAGTAAATTTCAGCTAATAAATGACCAGCTTCCTTGCCACTGACATTTGAAGGATTAGACAAGGAATCCATCCTGTCCAATATTCTGTTTCTCAAAATAGCTTCAGATAGCATTTGCACATCGAAAATACTTCTTTAATAACCTGTCACCAAGCTGTCCTCCATTAATCTATCTATATCTATATCCTAGAATGTTCAACCCTTGGGGTAATGACCTTCACATGTTTTCGGCACCATGCCTCCCGCACTCTTAAAGGAACTTTGAAAACTGCACGGTGGCTGAGAACCTTCCGTGAAGCATCTAAGTGATGGCAGTTTGAGGGATGAGATACTGGATCTTACAGGCCATTGATAAGATAAAATAGTCATATGTGTCTGAAACGGAAAAAAAATCAAGTGTTTTTCACTAGGGAACATGTTGTCTTTTTTTTTTTTTTTTCCATTTCAAGGCCAGTACTTTGAGCTCAAAGCCTCTATGGAAAGAATATAGTGAACACCATGGAATAGGGCAAATTAAGTGACCCTGCCACAGAAATAAGCTTCACTTCCTGCCCTTTCAGAGCTCCGAGTCTCTGGGTCAGTGCTGTGAAAGCACTATTTTCTCTGTCTGTCGAAAGCCCTGACAGGTGGACATGAGTGTGGGATGAGAAGGCAAAGAGGTGAAAGGAAGGCAGATAAGAAAAGAATAACAAGGAGTAGTGAGAATGGGAAAGAAAAGGAACATTTAGTGAGGGGAGAGAGACCTGTAGTCCTCAGAGACTGTAACTTCCAAAGAAGTGTCTGTATTTTGGCTCAGAGATGGTTATGCTACACAACTGCTTTCCATATAATTCAGAAAAAGGAAGTGTGAGATTTAGATGATTTTTGCGTACCCTTAGATATTTGGCAGCTTTATGGATGCCTTCTTAAACTCAGCTGTGTTTTCTCCTCTTTTTGCCTCTTCACTTATAATAGTTTCCCACCTTTGAAAGGTTATCAAAGGTGACTCTTTATGTCAGGGTAAAGGAGATTCCAAGTATTATCAATATGGGTTTAGCTGGCTTCAAGGGGAAAACTATGAATAACTTTTCTTAACATTGCTTCACTGAGACTACTTCTCTGGACAGACTTGCATACATCACCATCTTTCGGAAATTATTAAAACATAATCTAACCACAAAGCTACAGTAATCAAGACAGTATGGTACTGGCACAGAAACAGAAATATATATCAATGGTACAGGATAGAAAGCCCACAGATAAACCCACGCACATATGGGCACCTAATTTACAACAAAGGAGGCAAGAACATACATGGAAGAAAGAGAGCCTCTTCAATAAGTAGTGCTGGGAAAACCGGACAGCTACATGTAAAAGAATGAAATTAGAACACTACCTAACACCATACATAAAAATAAACTCCAAATGGATTAAAGACTTAAATGTAAGACCAGACACTATAAAACTTTTAGCGGAAAACATAGGAAAAACACTCTTTGACATAAACCACAGCAAGATCTTTTTTGATCCACCTCCTAGAGTAACAGAAATAAAAACGAAAATAAACAAATGGGACCTAATGAAACTTAAAAGCTTTTGCACAGCAAAGGAAACCATAAACAAGACAAAAGGACAACCCTCAGAATGAGAGAAAATATTTGCAAATGAAACAACAGACAAAGGATTAATCTCCAAAATATACAAACAGCTCATGGAGCTCAATATAAAAAAAAAAACCCAAACAATCCAGTTAAAAAATGGGCAGAAGAGGGCTTCCCTGGTGGCGCAGTGGTTGAGAATCCGCCTGCTAATGCAGGGGACATGGGTTCGAGCCCTGGTCTGGGAGGATCCCACATGCAGAGGAGCAACTAGGCCCATGAGCCACAGCTACTGAGCCTGCGTGTCTGGAGCCTGTGCTCCGCAACAAGAGAGGTCGCGATAGTGAGAGGCCTGTGCACCGCGATGAAGAGTGGCCCCCCGCTTCCCACAACTAGAGAAAGCCCTCGCACAGAAACAAAGACCCAACACAGCAAAAATAAATAAGTTACTAAACTCCTACCCCCAACATCTTCTTTAAAAAAAAAAAAAAAAAAGGCAGAAGACCTACATAGACATTTCACCAAGGAAGACATACAGATGTCCAAGAGACACATGAAAACATGCTCAACATCACTAATTATTAGAGAAATGCAAATCAAAACTACAATGTAGTATCACCTCACACCAGTCAGAATGGCCATTATCAAAAAATCTAGAAACAATAAATGCTGGAAAGGGTGTGGTAAAAAGGGAACCCTCCTACACTGTTGGTGGGAATGTGAATTGATACAACCACTATGGAAAACAGTAGGGAGGTTCCTTAAAAAACTAAAAATAGAACTACCATATGACCCAGCAATCCCACGACTGGGCATATACCCTGAGAAAACCGTAATTCAAAAAGAGACATGCACCACAATGTTCACTGCAGCACTATTTACAATAGCCAGGACATGGAACCAACCTATATGTCCATCGACAGATGCATGGATAAAGAAGATGTGGCACATATATACAATGGAATATTACTCAGCCATAAAAAGGAACGAAACTGGGTCATTTGTAGTAAGGTGGATGGACCTAGAGTCTGTCATACAGAGTGAAGTAAGTCAGAAATAGAAAAACAAATACCGTATGCTAATGCATATATATGGAATCTAAAAAAAAAAAAAAAGGTACTGATGAACCTAGTTGCAGGGCAGGAATAAAGAGGTAGACATAGAGAATGGACTTGATGACATGGGGTAGGAGGGCGAAGCTGGGGCAAAGTGAGAGTGGCACTGACATATATACACTACCGAATGTAAAATAGTTGGCTGGTGGGAAGCAGCAGCATAGCATAGGGAGATCGGCTTGGTGCTTTTTGATGACCTAGAGGGGTGGGATAGGGAGGATGGGAGGTAGGCTCAAGAGGAAGGGGACATGGGGATATGTGTATGCATATGGCTGATTTGCTTTGTTGTGCAACAGAAACTAACAAAGTATTGTGAAGCAATTATACTCCAATAAATAGCTAATAAAAAACAAAAAACATAATCTAGAACATTCCCTTTTGTAGAACCTCTTCTACAGACTTTCAGTATATATCAAGCAAAACGCTTAAAAACAAGGTTTGAGTGACACTTGGAATAGTGAATTAACAAATGTAGAATTATAGTTTTTATTACTTTGTTGAAATAAAGTGACATTTAGACTTTGAATGCTTTTCTATTCTCTTCAAACAGAATTTGAAGTTTTAAATTTGCTCTACATGAGTTCTGTCAAAAAATAATTCATTTTAGGTACAAGGAAATAAATCTTTTCAAATACCACATAATGAATCTTTTCAACGGGAGTAGATATCAGTGATATTTATTTTCTTCTTTTTATTTTCCCACATTTTCCAAAATTTTTACAATAAATATGTGTAGCTTTTATATTAGAAAAGAATGCAATGGAATAACAAATAAAATTATACTAAGGCCAGATCTCCAGAAGGACAAGATGTGTGTTGATGGATGTAGAGGGAATTTGGCACATACAAAAGGGAACCCCCCCCACACACAAAACTTTCCTACCATTTTATTTCAACTACTTACCTTGAATTATATTGCTAGTCACATTTGTGTAGCTCACACCTAAGTGTGAAAAACTGCAATAATATCTGAAAAGCAGAATCATCACTTTTTCTGTGATCTGATACCACAACACTAAATTACAGAAAACAATTCAAGGAACCTATGCCTAGAATCATCCTCTTAGGTGGATAACGGGAGGCAATAACCTGCTGAAAAACAGTCTGACTTGGACCCGATCTACGAAATCTCCTTTTGCCCCAGATTTAATAGGTAGAACCATCCAAAATGCACGGCAGACTGTAACAATTAAATTTTAAAAATGTTCCACTATTAATGCATAGATTTTATAAAAAAAAGTAATTCTGCTTGACTGGAGATGATGTCCAGAAAAAAAGTTCACTCATAAAAAAACAAAAAAATCTATTAAAGCAAATCAATCTGCTGTCCTTATTATTTCTGGGTTGACTTCATGTCTATGGCTCACCATTTTGAATGCTGTGGATTTCACTTGTGGATTTCAGGTACAGCCGTTTTTGTCACAAATTAAATGACTTTAGTCATTCATTTAAAATTTTATATTAGCCTTTTGACTTTCAGTCTAAAGAGATATACAAAGGGCTTCCCTGGTGGCGCAGTGGTTAAGAATTCACCTGCCAATGCAGGGGACACGGGTTCGAGCCCTGGTTCGGGAAGATCCCACATGCCGCGAAGCAACTAAGCCCGTGTGCCACAACTACTGGAGCCCGTGCGCCTAGAGCCCGTGCTCCGCAACAAGAGAAGCCACCGCAATGAGAAACCCGCACACCACAGCGAAGAGTAGCCCCCGCCTGCCGCAACTAGAGAAAAGCCCACGCATGGCAACAAAGACCCAATGCAGCCAAAAATAAAATAAATTTAAATAAAATAAAAAATTTTAAAAAGTGATATACAAATGTCTGGGCCAATAAACAGTGCATGCAAAACGAATACTATTTCTATATTTTCTATATTGGGTGCCACCATACAATCAACTACAAAAGAGGAAGAATTTGGAAGGGAGACGATCACACCACATCCCTCCTTCAACAAAAGAGAAGTCTTGTGTACTACTTAACGCTTATCCAGAACACAGAGCAGCATCGTAATTACAGCTCTCTGATCTAGTATATACCCATCCTCAGAGCGAATTTATCACAGCTCCGTGGTGAGAAAGGAAAATCATCAGGTCGTTTCTGAACGACGCTCCCAGTCCCTCGTGGTTTTAAATCCTTTGGGCGAGACTGATTCGGGAGCAAACTACGGCAGGCGCCTGGTGGCAGCCTGGAAGCGGAAGAGCGCGCAGGGCAGCCGGGGTGGAGCGCACAGCTTACCTTGAACTCCTTCTCTATGTTGGCCAGCTTGGCCAGCTCGTTGCTGAGCTCCAGGGCGGTGAGCACGGGGTCCTCGCTGGACAAGGACAGATACGCTGGGCTGGCCAGCCCTTTGTAGGCATTGATCCTCGAGCGCGAGTGGCTGAAGGAGTCGTGCCTCTGCTTCTCCGTGCAGTCCCCGCACTTGCAGAAATAGTCGTGCGGCCGCTCGATCCTGGCGCCCTTCATCAGCAGCATGTGCACCACCTCGTACTTCTGGCAGTGCGCCGCCAGGATGATGGGGGTGATGTCGGGGGAGAAGCGCGTGCCGTCCTCGTCGTAGGCGTAGAAGTCGTCGTCCTGCAGCTCCTGCTCACAGGGGCTCAGGGTGAGGCGCTTGCTGGCCGCGAAACCCGGGTGGTTGAGGATGGCCTCCACGATGCGCACGTAGCCCTTGCTGATGGCGAGCAGCAGGGCGTCGCCGATGCGCGCCAGGTTCTCCTTCTTGAGCAGCAGCTCAGTCACCTCCAGGTGCTCATTGCCCACCGCCAGCTGCAGCGCGTTCTGGCCCATGTAGTCCACGCAGTTGACGTTCAGCGTCCTGGACTCCTCCAGCATCTTGCGCACCACAGGGATGTTGCCGTACTCGGCGGCGTCGAGGAAGCGCTCCTCCTCGGCGGTGAGGCTGGTGCCCCGATCGTTGAACATGAAGGCCGGGCCCCGGACAGCCTGGCGCCGGCCCTTCTCGCGCATCACTGTCTTGCGCCTCAGGGAAGGGCTTTCCTCCATTGACCTAATCAGCAACAGCAAGTAGGAAAAAAAAAAACCCAGATGTATAATATTAGGGCATATTGCTTCCTCCCAGATGTCGGGCCATTTCTGGAGTACACAGCAGCCACCGCGCACATCTGTGGCCCGAGGACAGACAGGTCCGTTGCTGACACCCGCCTGAAATTTACACCTGTACCTAACACGGGGTGCTAGAACTCAGAGAGGGGCCGGAAGCCCTTCAGAACAAGAGTTCCTGTTCCGTAGAAAATGACATTCACAAGGAATAATAATATAAACGATTTCCAGACACCCTGCTTCTCCCTTGCGACCCTGGCAAAGATGGGACTCATCATACCTTGTGGAAATAACCTTACTACTGCTCTTAAAAGCCTTGAAAATAGGGGCGAGCAGGTACCTGGCACCAAAGCACTAGGCTTGAAGGCTAAAGAAATTAAAATTTTCAAGAATTAGGCCAGAACAATCCTCTCAAGTCACTGCATATTTTTAACTAAATAAAATCATTGACACACACAAAGCCCAGTATTTAGGCCAAGTATTATCTTTCAGGATCTTAGATTTGCTATTTTATTTTCTCTTAAGGGTATCCCACTCCACTCCCCCACCCCTCCAAAAAACTTACAAGATTCATTTTTTTCAATAACACAGACAAGATTTAGCAATTATAAAATGAGAATATCAATCTAGATTTATTTTTTTGAAAATAACTGTGTCTTTGTAATGAGTTGTTTAATTACCAATATTATATAGTTACCTCTTTGAACTAAAAGGATATGGTATGATTTATGGTTTAAAAATCACTAGTATTACTTTATGAATAAAGCAACGACCATTGACAAAATAGCATTCACATAGTCAGGGGTTGAAAACTAACTAGAGAGGCACTGTCCTCCGTGGGGGGCCTGGAGGTGGGCATTAGGGAGCATCTCTAGCAGGTGAACTCAGAGGCGGGTAGCAGTGTCCACTCAGTTCTCAGCTCCATGGGCCCCAATTTAAGAAAGGAGCACCGAAGCCACTGGCAGAGGTTTCCCAGATAGAGACCAAGGAAATGTGGCCAGGCAAACCTACAGAGGTAAGGAAACCAAAGAAGTCCCCTGACAAGCTTGTAAACTTGTCCAAGGGCAGAGGGTGCTGTGACTGACCCCCCATTCTAACGGCTCAACTAGTGTCAGGTGATCAACTTTAAAAAATTAAATATAGTATTTATATATACACACACATTTATATGAATATACTTATATATACACATATGTACACACACATGTATCTATGTGTAGGAATTTCTAGAAAGCAATACAAGAAGCCTTTCATTGTATTTATACCTGGGGCTCTGGGGAGTGGAACTGAGGAGCACAAGGGAAGGGAGATTCTTACTTTTCACTTACAGCTTTTACACATTTTGAATAGTTTTAACCATAGTTTGAATATTTTTATTAAAAATAAAATTTGTTTAAATTTTAAAACATCTTAATCCCTTAGTTGACAAATTTTTTTAAATATAGGTACATACTACATTATACATAACCATTACACTATAATCTTTCTGAAGCTAAATAAATGCCATATGTTTGACTATTATTAGTAGGTGTGGTGTGTAGGATAGTGTGCAGAGTGAGGTGTGTAAAGTGTGTGGTGTGTGTGTGGGAAACAAGGAGGTGCAAGGCTGGCTGGGGGCGTGTGTTTTGTGTGTGTTTTTTTGTGTTGTGTGTGTGTATCTTTGTTTGTAGAATGATGATTTTTTAGGTGGACAAGAACTGGGAAATAGCATTCACTGAACTGCATAGAAGAGACCTTTGTTTCAAGATCAAACTCTATGACAAGGGTCTTTTTAAAAATCTTAAAAATACTGTCATTGTAATAAATTGACATACTTATTACATTAGTAGTACTGACTTCATTAGATTAAATATTACTATTAAGCTACAAACCGGTACTCTTCAAATGGCTAGAACTTCCATATTGTATAAATGATGAATTTTGTGCTTACCATTGATAATATATTGACATTATTTATGACTACAGAATATATATGCAGAATATGTAAGTCTGCAGAATTCCCGTCTATCTCAGACGGGTTATCTTTGGGGAAATAAACTCACTATTCAAGTGTCACATCTTAATGGAATAGGGCTTTTTATCTAACGATTGCTACCTACAAAGAAAATAACTCATAAAAACCCTACCTTTTCTCCCAAAAGAGAGTGATCTGAAAATACCAGAAAATGATTCTTTCATAAATTTTTTCTTTGCATTTCTTAGTATTTTAAAGTTTTTTTTCTTAGTATCTCTTCTTCTTTTGGAACCTATACCTACGTTTTGTGTATTTGAGCTGAAATGTGGGGTTTTAGTACTATACAACACAAGTGACATGAGCCATTTTGATTTTGTCTTTAAAAGATTCTAACACTGAGTTAAGTGTGAAGTAAGATTTTTCAGTTAGAACAAGTTATACTGCTATTTCAAAATAAAAGTACTGACTTAGTGCTACTTGTCCTCATGGTGAATCCACATAAGAAGTGTCTTTTTTTTTCTTTTTTAACTTTCCTTACAGTATTAAGATAAGCTTCATTAATCTGGACTGATAAAATGGTATGAGTCGCAATCAGTTCATCCATGGCCTCAATCTTGGCTGGTCTTCACAATGCATCTCCTCTGGCATGAGAAATAAGGAAAGAGTGAGGGTGAATGGGAGAGGATGCCTAACCTTAGGAATGCTAACACTAAAATCATTTTGCCAGACATTTTCTTACCTTTAGATCCTCACCCAGTGGGGCAACTCATTCAGCACTGCAAGGGTGCATTGGACAGGGCCTTCTCTTGGGTAAAAGCATTGGAGAACCACTGACCTAAATCAGTTGCCCTACAAGCACAATGTGCAAGCTCCTTCAGGGCTGACATGGATGGCTGGTAATATCTGATTGCTATGGACTGCACTCTGTACCACCACAAATCCATATGTTGAAGCCCTAATCTCCAATATGGTATGTGGAGGTGAGGTCTTTGGGAGGTAATCAGGGTTAGATAAGGTTATGAGTGTAGAGCCCTCATGGTGGAATCAGTGCCCTTGTAAGAGGAGAAAACAGAGAGCTTGCTCTCCCTACCCTCCCACCACCCCCTCCCTGTGAGGACACAGTGAGATGGCAGCCATCTGCAATCCAGGAACCTGACCAGAACCTAACCATACTGGTACCATGACCTCAGACTTCTGGCTTCCAGAACTGTGAGAAAATATGTTTCTGTTGTTTAAGCCATCCAGTCTGTGGTACTTACGCATGACAGCCCAAGCTGAGTAAGACACTGACCATACATCTTAAGGCAAAAGAAAATGTTTTCATGCTTTATGAAACAAACTTTGGATTCCTAGTACTTGTCCAAACACTTAAGCAGATAAAAAGTTCTTCCCGAGAAATATTTTTGTGCACCCAAAGGCAATCCTTTGCTCCATTCTATTCAGAGGCAAAAATATAAGCAATGCTCCTCAGTTTTCGTAACTTTGCACCCACTCATCTGACTTCTAACCGTGTGACTTGAGGCCCACCTGCCTCAAGATCACTTGGAATACCTGTTAAAATTCAGATTTCTGGGCCCCATTCTAGATGCACTAAATCACTCTCAGGGGTGGGGCCCTGGAATATATATTTTAAATGAGCGTCCTTTGCAATTCCCGCACACACTGAAGGCTGGAAACCTCCAGTATAAAAACGGCGATATCCTGGATCAATGACCCCAGGCTCAGAGGCCTGTAAACACTTGTCACACTGGCCCTGCCAAAAGCAAAGTTGGAATAACATGTTTGAGCAGTGCAGGCTAAGGGATAAGCAGACTTACATTCACTTAGGTTCCCTACCCTTTATTACCACTTAAAATTTGATCTTCAGGACGCTATTCACCTGAATCACAGTAAATGAGAAGCCTGTAAAATGCCTTTACCAGTGACCATTTAATGTCATGCTCTTTCTTTTACCAAGGATTGATATTTTTAAAGGGTTACTATGTTTCCTTCAAAACTGCCTTTCAAGGGTTAAAGAGGTTTTCCATTATAGTATCTATTGTACCTTTTATGAGGATTCAAGTGCTAAAATCATCCTAGAATTGTGTATCAAGAAGCCTGTCTCTCCAGATGAGTTTGCTTCCCTTGATCTAATAATATGAACTGTATACCCTTGTCTTTTTCTGTGGCCCAGGGTACCCAGGAATTTAGCTTAGATCTAAAAATGCTCAATTACCATCAGTATCCTAACCCAGGTTTCTGGCACAGTCTTTCCCCTTCTCCTAAATCATTTCTGACATAGATTTAAAATCAGTTATCCTGTGTTCCATGTGTCTTAAACCTATTTTTTGGTTATCTAAATTCTTTTCTGAAAAACAGAGTATTAATAAATACCCCCTCATATAGGCCACCCCTGACCACACTCCTGGATGGTAAGGTCATGCTTTATTTGTCATTACCCAATGCCCAACAGGGAGTAGATACTCAATAAATATCTATTCAACTGAGTATTCAAATCTCTTCCTGGGCCCTATCCTCTCACTTGGCTTCAGTTCCCACATGTACAACTATCTGTCCTCTGGTCACTCTAAAATGCCCCAACTCACGTTCTCCCTTAAACCAGCTCCCCTCCTAACATTTGCATCTCAGGCTAGTTACTCAGGCTTAGCAATTTCAAGGTCATCTGTGACTCACTGTCTTGATCCTGTCAGTCACAAAGTTCTGAAGCTTCTCCTTTGGAATGTTTCCTGTACCTGACCTTTTCTTCCAATTCTCATTGCCAACGCTATCCTTCAGATCTTTACCCCATCGTGGCTGCATTATTAGAACAGCTTTCCGGCAGAGATGGCACAAGGGAAGGCAACGAAACTTTACTGAGTTCCTGGTATATGTGTCTGTTTCTCATGCGCTCTCATATTTAATTCTTGTAACATTGCTAGGAAGCAGGTATTATTTTCTGTTTCATAAATAAGAAAACTGAGCTCAAAGGAAATTGCCCAAGGTAATACACAGAGTAAAATGCAGAACTGGGATTCAGCCTAGGGTCTGTCCGACTCCTATGCTTCCTGGCAGTTCGTGCTGCTCCTGATGTCCTCTTTGTATCCCCACAGACATCCCCAGCAGCTTGCACTTCTTAAAATCGGCTTTTACTATCACACTTCTCTTTTTTTTTTGTGGTACGCGGGCCTCTCACTGTTGTGGCCTCTCCCGTTGCAGAGCACAGGCTCTGGACGCTCAGGCTCAGCGGCCATGGCTCACGGGCCCAGCCGCTCCGCGGCATGTGGGATCTTCCCGGACCGGGGCACGAACCCGTGTCCCCTGCATCGGCAGGCGGACTCTCAACCACTGCGCCACCAGGGAAGCCCCACACTTCTCTTAAAACCAAACCAAAACCAAAACCAAAACAAACTAGGTCCTCCAGCTGATTTTCAGGGATGCTGACAGCCTGCCCCCGCATCCCTAACCAACCTTCTCCTCCCTGCGCTTCAGATTCATTCTTCACTGTCTTATAAACATATTATTCTGCTTATTTCTGTACTGTAAAGGGTACGGGTATAAAATATCCTATACCATCAAGGGTATTTTTTTGAAAAATTAGCAAGGTGCTTTTCAATGTTGCCTTTCCAAATACCAGATCTTGACCCTGGTTAACTCGGGGACATCTTGTTTCAGCCTTGGGGTGTGGGAGGGATGCAGTATAGAGTTGCATGAGTGTAGGGGGAAATAAGATAAATTTTAGAGGAGGAGTGCACATAGAGAGATCAAGGTAATTTTTAGTGTGTGTGTGTGTTTTTTTTTTTTGCAAGAAAAATGGGGTTTTGTAAGCAGAATCTGGGAAAAGGGAAATTGTCTTGAGGAAGAATTTGCTTAGTTCCTTTATTTCTCTAATTAATTCCAAAAGAACCTGATCGCTGAGTGCTCTTGTCACACAGACAAGATAATTCTCCCACTTTTGACACCAAAGCAATGGTGCTTACTGTCCTGGGAGAAGAAAGAAATAGCAGAAAGGAAGTAAAAGTCAAGATGTGGATTTAGTAAGGTGAGGAACCACTGAGGGTAGGGGGATTCTTGCCCTGCTTGTTTGATTTGGAGATCTGGAACAGTCCTGCCTGGTTAAGTAGGGAATGGTCTGGGCTTTCTCAAGCCACCCTCAGCTTCCATGTAGTGTGGACCCTGCAATGAGAGCCAGGGAGCCTGCACCCAGACTAAGGATGACCAGCTATGAGCTGGATAGAGGATGTTGCAGGCACCCAGCTTTGTAGCCCCCAGGAGCTGAGCTGAAACCACATATGCCAGCGAACACATCTGGGTGACAAAGTCACGTCAGCCAAGATCAAGTTACTGCCACTGACAAGCAGCACCCAGCAGACAATGAAGACTGCCCAGAGACCAGAAGAGTCAGAGAATAGCACCCTTTCCTCCCTCCAGGGGACAGGTAAGCTCCCCTCCCCCAATGCCCAAATGCTACAGAGAAGAGCAGGGGAACCAGCAGCTTTCCAAGAGCCTGAGCAATTTTATCCAAGTGAGACAGTATTTCTTAAAAAGGAAACTTACTTTATATTATCAAAGTAAGATCAGTGAAATTGGCCTCACAGCATCCCTCCAGAGTGCCCTGAACTGTGGGTGGACATGCGGACCAGAAAGAGACTCCAACCCCTTATGGAGATTGCAGAGAGGAATCAGTAAAGGTGTCAAAGGTCCCTTAGACACCGGCTCACAGCACAGGGAGACGCTGTTCTAGTTGACTAGATCCCTGCGATAATGCAGGTCAAGGATTCCCTTCTTAGTAACCCACATAATTGCTTAATTAACTTAATTGCTTAATTTACTGATTGCTTAATTCACTTGCTGAATGAGAATGAATGTCTGTTTAGCAAGCAAAAAACAAAACAGAAGTTTAAAAACTAATTTAAACCACAGATTGAACATTTGGTCAACTTTTCTCCCCACTAGTCAGCAGGTAGGAGGCTCAGGGGAAAGGCCTGTTATGAGAGCTACATGCTGCCCATACAAGTTGTTCTGGTTTCTTGTTCCTGCTACACCTGCCTCTGGGATGTTACTTTTGTTTCTATCCCTGGGCATACTCTTATTCTTGCCCTCTGCTAATTCAAATCCTTCCTACCTTCTGTGGCCCAGTTTACATTACACCTCTGGAAACAGAGGGTAAGGCTTCACACGGTAATAACTAGAAGACCTGCAAGGTTCCGTTCATTCTGAAATGTTGTCTCCTGAACCTTTCTGAAACCATTCCTGACCACTTCAGCCTGACCTTTTGCAATATTGCTAGTCTGCCCATAGATCTATACACTTTTTTTCCCCTCTCGTTGATTCTGTCTCCTTGATTATTGTCTCCTATGATATTCATGTCCCCTGAATCTGGTTGAGAATAAATGCCCCATGCTTCCTATCTTATTTTTCATACTTCTTAGCCACCTCTATAGTGCCTAATATAGTGCAGTATATGTTCAAAAATACTTGTCAATTGATGCTAATTCTACAGATAAAGTGACTCAGTCAGAATGTTAACGTCCTTAAGGTCACTGAAAGGAAGAGAATTAGAAAATGAGAGCTCAGAGGTTCTCTCCTAGAGTCTCTCTACTTTACCATGCTGTCTCTAGGGAACAAGAAAAATGAATAACAAGTTGCAAATCAAAATAGCACTATTAAAATATAGGCTGAGCTTATGTATTGGAATACTTTGGTTCTATAAAAAGTGGCTAAATGAGCCATTCTAAAATGGCTCTTCGGGTTGAATCACAAGCTCCTTAGCACTCAGCAACAAACGGACATTATTAAAGAAGTCCCCTCAAATCTTTTATTGAAGTGAGGTGAAGAATTCAGCAGCTACTCAATCTATCTAGCAAGCCAGCCAGCAACCAAGCAAAGTAAACACCACCAACGATGTGAACCAAAGCGGTAAGAATAACAGTCAAATTGCTTTGACTGATCAGTTCACCACACTGAAGGAGGCGCATGCGCCCACCGGCTAGGATCCGGCCCGTCCTTCTGTGAAGGGCAAGCAAAGCAGGAGGAGCCGCGGAAGATAAGTAGTGAGGAAGGCACAGAGGAGGGGGAGAACGTGTTCGAGAGCCACCACCGTGTTAGCTACCGTATTAGGGATGGTGATAATCGGAAGCGGTAATGAAGGTGGGAAGCAGCTGACACCTGACGGAGGACAAGAAAGTCAGAGATGAAAAGTCAAAAAAGAGACAAACCCCACAGTCCCCCAGGGAAGCAGGCACCTGTCAGTCAGTGTGGTCGCCTCTGGAGACATCTGACAGCTACACACTATGCCTACGTGTGAGTGTGCTGGGAATGAGGAGAGGGCATCTGACAGCCTCGATAATGTCACGTTTTGAAAAATCTCTCATATGTGTGTTTGTGGAGGGGAAGCAGTAGAGTGGCGGGGCACTCTGAGCTTGAGGAGCCCCGACGGGCACCAGCGTGCCAGGCTAGAGAGAGGCAGCCCAATCAGTCCGACTGTCTGGTGTAGCGGGGACAGCGCTCTGGGTAGCGCCGCTTTCCACACCACCTGCTGCTGAGCCTGCCTCTACCATCACCACGCACAGTCCGACAACACGCGGTCACGACCGCGGCCAAAGCAACAAGACAAGGCACTCCGCTTCAGAAACAGGAACGCGTCACTTTCATGCCTAAAGAGTCCCACCCCAGAAAACGGTTAGAATGTAGAGATTCCAGAACTTCTAAGTCTGGGGAGGGATTTGGATCTCCACAGTAATTAATTTCCTGAGAGTTTCTGTTGGCCAGTGTTACATTCAGAATTCTCCACGCATCATTTTCATAAATCTATTAGACATCTGCTAATTTTGATATATGCCCTAATGACTCAGTCGGAGACAAGAAGCTGTTGTTGGAGGGAAGCTCCTGTCTCTGCTCTTCATCGCTTTCCCCGTCATCCCTCTCAGGAAAGTTCTGGAGACCCTTTAGCAGCTAAGACCAGAAAAGCAAAAAAGCTTTTAAGAGTGTGTTGTTCCCTCTAAAAGTCCACTGGGAGCAGAGGTGAGGACCCCTAACCACTGCCTGCATGAGTTCTTGGTGATGCTTCTTAAACGTATGTGCCCAGAAAAGCGTTTAGGTAAATGCCTTCTAGAACTTAGATGTTTCTGTTTCCAAGAACTGCATTTTGTGTGTAACTCCATTGAGCTGACTTATTATTGTTTTGTGATTAACTGCTTTCATGCCAGTCTCCTCAATAATACTGTAACATACTTAAGAGCAGAGACTGTCTGTCTATATCTCTACATGCCTGGCTGTTAGTACGTGGCTGATCAATATCTATCTCTTGGAGGCACAGATGTGTGTGTGCTTAAAGCATTAAGACTGAACACCTAGGGAACAGACACTTTTCCCCTTCAGATTCAAGCATACCCTTGGTCACATAAAATAATGTGTGGAAGTAGTGGTGGAGGGGAATTTGGAGTAATTCTTCTATAAAAAAGAATGTCATGAATACATTAATATAAATTAATTATCAGGAATTAAAGTAATGTAAACAATCCTTCTTCTTTCAAAACAGATTTCTGCTTAATCACCTTCAATTCTTAGTTACACCACAAAATAACTGACGAATCTTACAGCTTGTGATTTTGATCTTACATAAAGTTACATTTTGTCAGGATAATCTGAGGGCAAATGGAGGATACGTCTTAGAATTAATAAGCTTTTATAGTTAATAATTAAGCTTATCTTCAAAAACAAACTCATTTATTAAACTCAGTACTTTCTAAAACTAATTTTTATTATTTCAGGAAGATTAGTGACAATGAAATTAGAAATGAAGTACAAATTCTGTCTATAATTGATCAAGAACTTGAGATAAAATGAACTCAATAATAAAATCAAAAACCTCTACTGACCCAAGAGAAGTTCCTATTCAGCTATTTAAACATATTAGTCACTATCAATTAGATATATATTAACTTCTAATGTTATTAAAAGCAAAAGGATCTGGTTTTCTATCATTGTCATCCATATCTGAAGTCAAAAGCCTGAGGTTTTTAGATTCTTGTTCCCATCTCATCACCCTGCAACCTATTTTTCAACAGAGAATCCATATGCATCAGTCCTATTTGACAAAATGTATTTAGAAATGCAAAACTGGTGTAAAATATTTAGTAATGTCATGCTCTTTCCTTAACACGTCATGCACTTGTGGACATTTAAATCTCATTTTTAAAAAAAGGTCTAGGGCCAAATTCATATAGTCACCTATTATTTGAATAGTGCAAAAAAAGAGGGGAGTTTTCTTTTGAATAGGGGAAATTTTCTGACTAGATAAGTGTAGACAAATACCCCTGACCTAGATACTAAATTAAAGACAAAATGCTATAACAATCCTAATTATTCTCATAAAGTCACTGCTGAGCCCCTTATGCACAAGTGTGAATTTGGCACCCATAGCTCCCAACTCCAGACCTTCTATCTGGGGCCAGATTCCTCTGTGTACACCCTGAACAGGCCACTCTTCTGGCTCCCCTGTCAGACTGATAACTACGTAGTGTTGATTGCCTGAAGGGGGCTATATCAATCCTGAGCCAGGAAGTTGAAAGTATTCCTTCCTATGGAGAGCAGAGAGCTCTGCAAAAACAGTTGTCTTCCTCCCATTACATTTCCTGTGAAGTTTTATAAGGAGAAAACATGAACAGACAGACGTTTGCTATCCTAGCACAGTAATGAAAAATTCCTAAAGTTCTAACTTACTCTTCAGATGTTGTCCAGGATCCATTTACCTCTTTGATATTAAGAGAAAACCATAAATGATATTTGGCAGGGGTCAATTGTTCCTTGAGATATTCTTATCTCCACCCACCCACCCCCACCCAATTCTTGTTTTTTTTTTCTTTTTTTTCGGTACGTGGGCCTCTCACTGTTGTGGCCTCTCCCGTTGCGGAGCACAGGCTCTGGACGTGCAGGCTCAGTGGCCATGGCTCACGGGCCCAGCCGCTCCACGGCATGTGGGATCTTCCCGGACCAGGGCACGAACCCATGTCCCCTGCATCGGCAGGCAGACTCTTAACCACTGTGCCACCAGGGAAGCCCCCCCCCCCGCCACCCCGCCCAATTCTTAATCCTCCTACTTAGTTTAAAACTTTCTCAAGTTGATCTGCCATCAGTAGTCAAATTGAAATGATGAATTAATTGAATCTCATAAATGAGTTAATACTAATTATTAGTTTCTTGTGTTGCTCCTCCTAGGAGTAAGTGCATCTAAAATCTCTTTGAGGAAGAGAGAAATGCTTAACCCAAACTCGGCCACAGTGTAAACATTACAGTCAAAGGAAACTGGAGATTTCACAAGGCCTGGGGCTGCTGTGAATTCAATGTCAACCTTCAGCTTCAGTTTCTCAGCTGGACTAGATGAAATCCTTTTTGACTCAAACATTCTATTCTTCATCATATTCTACATCAGTTAAATTTAGGAAGTGTGATTCTAAGATTATTTTAGTTGGGGGACTTCAGATGATCCTCAAATCACACTGTACCTATTACTATCTACTTCATTTGCCTAATAAGATCAGTCATAATTAAGAATAGTCTTCCTTCTGCAACCTTGGTTCTGTTAATAATACTGTCTTCATCTGGGCTTAAATGAATATCTAAAACACAATTTTAAGCATGTTTGGTTTCAAGATGATGGAATAAAGGCCTTTCTCACCCCTTCACCTCTCAAAAATTACCCCCTAACCAACACAGAAAACAAAGAACACAAACTTCATCTTCCATGAAACCAGAAGTATTTGTAACTGCACTCCACAATATATGAAAAGGAGATAAGTTGGAAGAATGGTGAATGATTTAACAGAGAGAAGGAAGGTCTAACCAGAGTGCCTGTAACAAAAAATAAGCTGATCCACCCAATACCGGAAAAGACTTGGAAACTAAGGGCAAAAGAAATCTCAGAAAGCAGAGACAAGGCAGGAGCCTAAAATGGAGGAATCAGCTGAAATTTTGTGTAAGTGGTGTGTAGTAACCCTCCCCCTAGATTGCTAACCTCCAACTGATATGATCAAGTGACAACCCTCCCACATCCCTATAAGAAATATAGGATACGAAATCTCTGGAGAAATAGAAACAGAGATTCTCTAAATGGGGGGATACCAGGCCCAGGGGAGGGTAGGGACTAAGAATGGGGGGAGCCCTGGCCAGTTCCAGAATACTAGCAGTCAGGTTTATTATCTCCCAACCCCTACTCCCTTGTGACATTAAAAAAAAAAAAAAGATACTGCATCTCTGAAATAAGAAAGAATGCTATAACAAAGGAATACTCATAAGACAAAAAGAGCTCTTAGAGATTAAAAATATAATAGATAAAATGGAAAAAAATTCAGTGAAAGAGTTGGGAAATATAGCCGAGGAAATATCTCAGAAAGAACAGAAAAGACAATCACTGGAAAACAGGACAGAAGAGATACAAAAACTAGGGAGTCATCCCAGGAGATCCAAAGTCCAAATAATAGGTTTCCAGAAAGAAAGAAGAAATATGAAAATAACAGGTAGGAAATAATAAAAGAAATAATACAAGAAAACCTTCCAGAACCAAAGGGCATAATCTCCAAATACTGAAAGGGTTTACCAAGTATCCAGTTCACTGAATGAAAAAAGAGACCCATATCAAGGCTTATCATCTAGACATTTCAGAACAACACTAATGATGAGATCATTCTAAAAGCCTCCGGAAGAAAAAAAAAATTAAAAACCACAAACAAAGGAAGTCAGAGGGTTTTGGAAGGGATGTCTTCAGGAAAACACACACAATAAGAGACTGTAAAAGGTTTTGCTAAAGAGGCAAGAACAAGATGGAACACATATTTACTCCATGAAAAACAACTAATTATAAAAGAAAAGAAATGCAATCATACTATACTACTTGACTCAGCAGTGAATAATAGTTACATGATCATAATAATGAAGACTTTAAGTAAGATATTAACCACAAATTGTACCAAACCATGTGATGGAGGATGGGGGAGAATAAAAGGTATAAGTGAGTGAAAATTGTTGCCTGAGAATACTGATGACATCTAAAAACATGAATAACAAGATAGCTATACCTGAAGGAGTTTTAAGTGGAATGAAATGGAGGGGACAAGCAGAAAAAAGGAGAAACTCAGGGAACTGCCATGAGTTTGCTGTTGTTCTTATAAGCCACATTTTTTAGTATTAAGTTTTAAAACTATATTCTTGCATTATTTTGAAACTATATAAAATAATTTACAACAAACCAACAACAATGACAACTCTCTATTGTACATAGTGAAATTACTACTCTACAGGATAAACTAAAAATATAATTCAAAGTTTCAGATTATTAAAGGTCTCAAGTCTAATGCCGTGCTGTACTATTCTTGAAAATTATAACTATGGAGAAACCTGCCTCTTCCTTAATAATGCTAGTTTGACTTCAGTCCTTAAAGTCCAAATTCCTATCCCTGGAGATTCAACAGTGACTTGGCAAATCTCTGACTTCCACTCCAGCAGTGGAAGGGAAGTGCTACTTCCAGTCTGAAACACAAGCCAACATGCACAGCACTGCTCTCAATCCCACAGCCAAGCTAAACCTAGACTGGAACATTTTCACAGGCCAGTACCACAGAAACTAACATCCAAGTAGACAATTTGGGTTACGAGGCATTGTATACTCATCTTCAGATCCCCTATCATACAAAGTTGAGCATCAGAAGCTCTATTATTTTTTTAAATCTTCTAATCACTCTGTGGCTTTATTTTATATAACTTTCAAAATAAAATTGAATATATTTATGGTATATAACATGATGATTTGATATACATATACAGTTGACCCTTGAACAACACAGGTTTGAACTGTGCAAGTCCATTTGTACATATATTTTTTTAACAAGTATATTGGAAAAAGTTTTGGAGATTTGTGACAATTTGAAAAAACTCACAGGCAAACTCTGTAGCCTGGAAATATTGAAAAAACTAAGAAAAATTTAGGTATGTCATTAATGCCTAAGATATATATAGATACTAGTCTATCATTACATAGGCATAAGGTGAGTGACATTTAATTATAATGTTTAAATAATTAAATAATATACTTTAAATATATTTAATAATAGCAATAATGTTAGTTTTCTTACTGCTTTATAACTTTGCTTTCAAAGAATTACATTACCATATAGTATGCTTCTCTCTCTCTCTTTCTTTCAATTGGAAAAGATGTGTGTCAGCCTATCAACACAGGTAAGTGGTTTTAAAAAAACATAATCATGTTTCCAATACTGTATTATGAATATGGCATGGTAATAATACCATATGCCACAAGAATTTTATAACAGTTCATTCATTATTTATAGGCTACTGTGAAGCAGCCATATCGATTACACTAGGCTACCATAAAGCAATCATATTGCTGCTTCTTCCTTATCAATGCATGAATCATTATACCTGCAAATAAATATGAATTTCTTTTTCACATAATTTTTTCATTTTTGATGTCTAGTGTTAGTATCAATAATACATATAACGTCTGCAATGTTTTGTATCATATAAGACAATATCGTTGTAGGTACTGACAGATGATTCATTTTGTAAACAGATGACATAAGCATGGTATCAATAGATACAGTACAATACTGTAAATGTATTTTCTCTTCCTTATGCTTTTCTTAATAACATTTTCTTGCTCTTACTCTATTGAAGAATACAATTATATAATATGTACATATAACATACAAAATCTGTGTTAATCAACTGTTTATGTTATTGGCAAGGCTCTGGTCAACAGTAGGCTATTAGTAGTTAAGTTTTAGGAGGAGTCAAAAGTTATACATGGATTTTAGACTGTGCGGGGAGTCAGCACCCCTAACCTCTGGGTTATTCAAGAGTCAACTGTACATAGTGAAGTGATTACTGCAGGCAAGGTAATTAACATATCCAGCTCCTCACATAGTTACATTTTGTGTGTGTGTGATGAAGAAACCTGAAATCTACCCTCTTAACAAATAGTCCAAATATGGAAACAACCTAAGTGTCATAGACCCATGAATGGTTAAAAGAAACTGTGGTGTATATATATATATATATATATATATATATATATATATAGTGTATATATATATATATATATAATGTAATATCAATATTATTCAGCCTCTACAAAGGAGATCCTGTGATTTGTGACAACATGGACGAACCTGGAAGACATTAGGCTAAATGAAATAAGCCAGACACAGAAAGAAAAAAACTGCATGATCTCACTTATAAGTGGAATCTAAAAAAGTCAAATACATAGAAGGAGAGAGTAGAACTGTAGTTACCAGGGGCTGGGAGGTGGGGAAATTGGGGAGATGTTGGTCAAAGGGTACAAACTTGAAGTTATGTAGGATGCATAAGTCTAGAGATCTAATGTAGAGTATGAGGACTATAGTTAATAATACTATATTGAATACAGAAGCTCTATTATTGATTTACTAAATAATCTTTAGAAATTGACTTAACTTCACTGTGTATCAATTTCCTCATTTGCCAAATGAGAAAACCTGCTTTAAAGAGGTGTGATTCAAGTTAATTCATTTAAATGACAGCATGAGGTATAATATAAACACAAATTACTGCTTTAATTATGACAAATTTTTGGCAGCACTTCCTCAAGAAAAACTAAACAGAATCCTCTCTCTTTTTTTTTTTTAAAGTACGTTTATTATAATTTTTTTTTTTGGCTGAGAGGCTTGCGGGATCTTAGTTCTCCAGACCAGGGACTGAAGCCAGGCCACGGCAGTGAAAGCACTGAGTACTAACCACTGGACCTCCAGGGAATTCCCCAGAATCCTCTCTTCTAGAAGCCTTTCTCTCTTAAAGATAACACTGCTGAGAAATCTAATGACTTCTTGCATGTATGTTAATGAGTAAGGATTGAGTCTTCTTACTAAAAGTAAGACAAAACACAAAGTTTTTCCCTTTATTTACCAAATATTTGCCAACTATGGGTCAATTCTTCCCTTTTCTTGAACCTCTTCTCTCTAGGCAGCCTTGTCTTAGTACCACCTGCTCCTTCATCTTTTTCCGTGTCTTCTGCTTGCTACTCTTTCTTTCTGCCCCTCTAAACAAAAAAGTTCCCCTCAGAAAACTAGCTCAGGCTCCCTTTGTTTCTCTTTTCGCACTCCCTCCTTGGGCAATATCATGAACTCACACAACTCTATAACAATTCCCATTAGATGCTCAAATTCTCCCAAGCTTTAAACTTGCATCTTCCTGCTTGACACTTCTATCAAAATTATCTGAAAAATCAGATTCTACTCTGTTTGTTCTTTTCTTTTCAACAATGACATCACGATCTTAGTCATCTACATCAAAATCACCAAGTCATCTCTGACCCTGCTTTCTCTTTAAACCCCTGATGGACAGTTAGCTGCAAATTCCCATAGATTCTTTGTGTATTCTCTTTTCCTATCTCTCCCCATTCCATCCCACCAGTCCTACACGATTACAGATCCTAATCTCAGCCTGGAAAGCTACAATAGCCCCCTAATTTATTTATTCACATTCTGCCAATTGCCATTTCAATCTATCCTGTTCCCAGAGTGGCTTTGATCAAACTGTTGCCGCTTTGAAACAATCAATGGCTCCCTATTGCCTCCCCTTGACATACAAGATCCTATACATTAATGCCCCAAATAAGCTATGTTTCAGTAAAACTCAATTAATATTCCCTGGATATGCCTGGCATTTTGGAAGTGGGAGGGCTTGAATTAATTGCCCATCCTGTCTCTGCCTCCTATCCTATTTACTTTTTAAGGCTCATAAAGGTTTTCTTGATTTCTCCACAACCTTGTGTTGTCTATTTCTTCTTTGCACTTGACTCATCAGAGCTCTATCCTGTGTGTATGTATTTAAGCACTTATTTTACTCTAACTTACAGCATAATTGTTCATATGTAGTTTCATTTCCACCTCTCCCTTATGAGATTTTAAACTCCTTGAGTGCAGTAAAGTTGGCGTACTCATCTTTGTGGCTTACTGTACCTAGTCTGCACTTTGCACATGTAAACACTTAAGAAATGTCTTTGAATTAAAACTCATAAGAACTGCCTTCAAATGCTTTTGGAGTTCATCAGACATATTTAATAACTAAAAACTTCGAGAATGAGTTAATCTTGCCAGTGACATACTACTTGGTCCTAGATTTGCAAACAATTGGGAAAAAAGAAGTCTTGTTTTGAATCAATGGTTGGATAAAGAGTTCTATTAAAGGATTTTAAAAAAAAGTCTTCTTAGTGATATAGTAGGTGACACTTTTCCTCCTAAGTCAGTCTGTTTAAAATTCCCAGATGGAATACTGGAGCATGGAGCAGTGAAATGAGCAACAGGGTTATGCTAAGGAATCCTTTTGGTAAAAGTGGGATTCTACCCTCAGCATTCTGCTGGCTGTTAAATTCGGCTATTCTATTCTGCCTACTGAAAATGACCCTGGGGCTTTGGTAGACGGGGTATCCTTCTCCAATTCCATCCTGGGGCTGTATGTTTACTTTCTGAGCTATTAAACTGTGGCCATATTCTACTCAAAGGTGGAATAAAGAGCTAATCTCTGCTACAGATATCAAGTTAGTCTCTGCCGTTACCAAGTGACAGGCCTCAAAGAAACAAGAAGAGCTTGCTGCTCTACCTCTAGAAGGAACCTTTATTAATGGATATCGCCTTCAAATGACTGGGTCTTTTCAGCCAGCTGTATTTACTTTACAAAATAAGTACACTACAACATTTACCTGTTGAATTATGTAAAGTCAGAAGATAGATAGGAAAGATGTCCTCTTACGAGTTAGACATCGAGTCTACATTAGAATTTGTCCCAGGGCTTTGTGTAATTGACCTCAAGCTTCAAAAAGCAAAGTGTGTAATCTCTGCTCCCCCCTACTTTCTCAGATAAGAGTGCTCTGGTGTCCCATTTATTGTGGATTTACGATAAAAGGGAAAAAAATTAAAGAATCAAGAAGTTGAGCTGGGTTATAAAAACCAAATTGGCAAAAGGAAAAATGGACAATGTCTTAAAACCTTAGGGAGGCGGCGAAGCGAGCTGGCCGCGCTTTAATCCGAAAGGACCTACTTTCCCTCCATTTCCTGGGCCATTTCCAATCCAGGCTAAACTTCAGCAATAAGTGAACCACACTGGGAAGCGTCGCTCGTTTTAAATCAGAAACCTTCCCTAGACGACCTACTCCCAGCCAATGATTTGCGTTTTTAATAGACAAGTCCGGCCGAGCCAGGTGCGGGCTCTGACCAGCCGAGCAGTGCGCGACCCGACCGGTTCGAGGTCGCCCCAGAAACCTCGCACCCCGCCTGTGGGCAGCTTGCGGGCAGCAGGGGGCGCTGCGGAACCTCCGTCCCTTCCCGGGAGAACCCCCTTCCCCGGCCCAGGCGGTTAGTCCAGCCCGTCACGACTGGCCCCAAGTTCTCTACCTCCTAAAAAAGACAGACGCCCAAGGTACGTGACAAAAGAAACAGAGAGCACGCGCCCTATAAAACGAACCACTCTCTTCTTCATCCTCTCTGAGTCTCGCGGCTGGTTAAAGGCTGTTTCCAAGATTTAGCAATTAAGAAAAGTTGTTCTTTCTCACACATTAAAGCGCGGGCCTCTACCTTTCTTTAAAAAAGAAACAGCTACTGACCCTGAGCCGCCTGGGAACCACAACCAAGTACCTCAAAGCGGTGCCGGCGGCCGCCCCGCGCCCGCTCTCTCCCCGGGAGACCCGCTGGGGCTTCGGCTCCAGTTTACCCCCAAACTGTGACTGGACCGTCGGGAAAAGAGGTGACAGGGCAAACCTTCACTCCACACTCTGTATCGCACACCGCCCCCTCCCTTCTCCCCACGCCCGACGGCCGGGAGCGTCGGAGGGGACTGAGGCTCCCAGGGTGGCTCCACGCTGAACGCCGGGAGGCAGCCGGGGTTCGAGCTCGCGGCGGTGTCTAAGCACCCTTCCCCTTCTTTGACCTCCCGGGGTAAGCTCCGGGACCCCGGGGTCCATCTTCCGCGAGGTCCCCGGACCACGGGCAGGGGCACGCAGGTCCTCGGTTGCAGGAGAGCAGGCGTCTGCTTACTGGAAAGCGTGCCTGGCGTCCGTTGTGTCAGTCCGCGGGGCTGTTCCGTGCGCTCGAGCCGGGACAGACACCCCGGCCACGCGTTCGGCGCCCCCAAGTCCCTCTACAGAACAACACCAAGGGTGCGAGACCCCGCCCTAGGTCTACCGTACACCCGAGCCGCCCCGCATAGGACTGCGGTGGAGGGTGGGCTCTGAGGGTCCGGGGCACATCGCAAGGCGGCCGTGGGCGCGCCTTCCCGCACCCCGCCAGGCGCGGTCCTCCCGAGGCGCGGGCCGCGGGCCGGCCGGGTACTCACATGTCGGGCCCCGGCGGGAAGGGCGGCAGGCAGTAGTCGTGCGGTTCCCGCTGCAAGGGCGCCAAGCGCGATTCGAGCCCCCCGTTGACGCCCCTCCAGCCCCGTCGGCGGCGCTGCGGCTCCGCGCCTTCGTCCTCGCCCTCCTCCTCCTCCTCCGGCGCGGGGAAGGTCACCCTCGCTTGCTCCTTGCACTTGCTGACCTTGGTGGACATCGCGCCGGCCGCGGTCCGAGCGCGGGGATGCCGGCCGGCGGCCTCCTCCACCGCAGCCGCCTCGCGGTCTCCCCGCGGAGCCCCTTCCCTACCTTCCGCGGCTCCAGCAGTCCCGGGCAGCCCCGGGCGTGGAGGCAGGAAGAGGGAACGGCGCGGCCCGAGACCGAGCAGTTAGAGGCGGGAACCAAAGCCGTGTCGCCGCCGCCGCCGCCGCCGCCCACCATCAAACCGTGGGGGCAGCCGCCACGCCCGTGGCTGTGAGGAGGAAGCCCGGGGCCGAGCGGGCCGCTGGTACTGGAAAACGCTCTCCCGCCCCGCGGCGGCGGCGACGGCGATGCCCCCTCCGTGCCCGTCTCCTGTTTCCGACAGCATCACTTGCTAGGACAGTACAGTTACTCAGGGTGAAGGAGAGAGAGAGAGGGAGGAAAGGAGGAAGGGAGGGAGGGGGAGGGAGGAAGGGAAGGAGGGAGGGAGAAGAGGGGAAGAATCAATTCCTTATCAGACAGTGAGAGCTGGAGAGGAAATCAGACAGACCAGCAGGTAGGGAGTAAGGAAATCAGAGAAACTTCCCTCCCCAATTTCCCCTTTCTCTTCCAAAAGAGCCTTTCTCCACTTAGAGATACAAGTTTCCCAAGGAAAGGAAAAGGAAGTCGTCTGGCTTGTTAATTTTCCTGCAGTTGTATTTACCCTGTTCAACTTTATATTTGTTTCAACAAGCACCATTGGTTCGTCGTGTTACTTACTCTAAGACTTCGTTGAACCTACAGAGGTTTAAGTACATTTCCCTGAGTGCCAAGAATGTTAATGTTTTAATCGTGCCTGATGCTTCAGGGTTTTTTTTGTTTGTTTGTTTTAAATGAATTTCAAAACATCTAACAAGATTTATATACTTTCCAAGAAATATTTTCCAGCAAAATTTAAAGTATTCTTTTTAAAACTTAAAAATTGCATTTTAAAATTCAAGAGCAGTATTTCTTCTGGGAGAAAAAACTTGTAGAATTTTAGTCAGAATGAGTTTTAGGGATCAAGGAATTTATCCCTCGTTTTAGAAATAAGAAAACTGAGGCCTAGAGAGACTGAATAAACTACTCAAGGTAGGTAATAGAAAACTCAGATGAGACCTAGGCAAGTGTATTTTCTAAAGCTTTCTATTGCCTCAAATAAACAGCTTTTCAGCAAGTCCAACTTGGAATAATCACAGAAATACCAGGTATGCTACTATGAAATATGATACTCATTTTTACCATTGTCCAATTATACTGTATTTTTTTTGAAGAGCAATTCTTCTCAAATTTAAAGAAAGCACAAGGAAATTTAGCTCTTTTGAACTACAGTCTTAAAAAGTAAATAATATATTGTGTGTTTTATTAAGATGATAATGTCTGTATGTTTTAGGAAGCAATGATGTTTATTTATACACCTGGTACAGAAAAAACAAATAATGTCTGGTGTTTTACAGTTGGAAACACCCTTCCCATACCAGCACATATAGAAGTTAGAAGTGTCAAAATCCTCACAATGCAAGTTTCCAGACCCCTTCAATTCCACCTCTGAACGATCTCTAAAGCAGGACTGCTTTCCGTACCCCCAAACCACTGCTTCAGTTAAGGCTCCCATCATCCTCCCTGCCATCTAGTCTTTCTGCAGCCCACCTCTCCCCACACCATTTCATTCTCCACGCTGCTAGAGAGACCATGCTCAGAGCAAGTCTGATCATGAATTTTCACTGTAAAAATCTCTGGTGGCTTCCCACTGCTCTCAGGTTAAAATCCAAATTTGGCATGCCCAGCCCTTTGTGGTCTGACCTTAATTCTTCAGTCTCTCCTCCCATCCTCCTTCGTATACATCCTAACTCCAGTTACGCTGAACTTCTCACTCATCACCCTACATTCTAGCCACTTTCCTGTTTCCCTGCCTTTGTCTGTGGTATTCCTGTCACTGAAACATCTCTCTCCCCTCAGCCACCTGGCACACTTTTACTTTCCCTAAAGACCTAGATTAGGTACGGCATCCAATCTGATATCCCTCCTGCCTCCCAGTTAGTTCCCACAGCTCATGATCCGCACCCATGGCACTCTGTGCGTACCACAATCTTACCAGTCGTCATAGCACATTGAAATTAACTCCTTATATTCCTGTCTCTTTTAAGACTGAATTCCTTGCGGGTGGTTTGGGGTCTTATATACCTTGAACTTCTTGAGAGTTTATCTTTTTGTCTTTGCATTTAGCTCAGTACCTGATGTGCAGGAGAAGCTCAATAAATGTTGAATGAATTCAGGAAGTCTACAGGTTCTTTATAATTATGTTAACGACTGTGTGAACTGCTCTTATGAGGCTCTGGATAGAAGCACTGTGGGAATGCTGGACTCACGAGGGTTTACTCTTACATACGGTGTTAGTTTCCTAGGGCTGCCCTAACGAAGTATCACAGACTGGGTGGTTTAAACCATAGAAATTTGTTTTCTGATAATTCTGGAGGCTGCAGGTCTGAGATCAAGACGTTGACAGGGTTGGCTTCTTCCAAGGCCTCTCTCTTGACTGCCTTCTCCCTGAGTCTTCACATGGTCTCCCCTCTGTGTCTGTGTCCTAATCTCCTCTTCTTATAACAACACAAGTCAGATTGGATTAGGGCCCACTGTAATGACCTTACTTTTAGCTTAATTACCTCTTTAAAGACCCTATCTCCAAATATAGTCACAATCTTAGGTACTGGTGGTTAGGACTTCAACATATAAATGAGGGACAGGGGCACAATTCAGCCTATATCACAAACTAACTCTCCTGGGCTGAGGGAACTGTTTCATCCAGAGACTGCCAACATTTTTATTCTTAAGAAGTGCATTCATGGGCTTCCCTGGTGACGCAGTGGTTGAGAGTCCGCCTGCCAATGCAGCGGACAGGGGTTCGTGCTCCGGTCCAGAAAGATCCCACATGCCGCGGAGCGGCTGGGCCCGTGAGCCATGGCCGCTGAGCCTGCGCGTCCAGAGCCTGTGCTCCACAACGGGAGAGGCCACAGCAGTGAAAAAAAGAAGTGCATTCATGAGATTAACGAAAACCCAGAGGAGAGGAAATCTAAAGAAAGTAGGTTCTTAGAAGAGAGAGGAAATAGGGACCTCCTTGGCATAAGCCAGCTTTGTCTTTTTGGTTTTCTTCTTTTGTAAAAGAGGGTCTATCAGTGTATATATGTTGTTGGCTGCCTGTGTACTCATGGAATAAGTGCCTAACATGCATTCAAAATCCATTACTCCTTTGGAGAAGGACAACAACAAAATCAATATTCAGTATTCAGAAAATCAACTGTTGAGGCCAGTTATTTTCAAGTAGAGGTGGTCACTGAGGCAGAAGAGAAGCATAACTTTCACGATAAGTCCAAATTAAATAAAGGCAAATTTTTAAAACCTGGTAGCAGAAGATGGGTTCCAGTTTTCCCCCTGAATCTCTAAGAAATGCTATACCTTCTTTAAAATCTGTTTCACACACTGTGGAAGGCTCTGTTCTCTGTCTCTCTGTCTCCTCTCTCTCCCTCTCTCTTCTTCCAGGGTTGTCTGTAACACACCTAATAAGAAGACACTGTTGAGCAGTAATTCTTACACCCCAGGATGAAGTTTAGACTTAGCAGTTTTCTCAAGGGGGCAAGGGCATGGAAACAGGTATAATGTTCCAAGCAGCACACATTTTAGAAAAATTTTTTATTTATTACCATTTATTTTTGGCTGTGTTGCATTGCTGCATTCATTGCTACATGCAGGCTTTCTCTAGTTGCGGCGAGCAGGGGCTACTCTTCATTGAGGTGTGCGGGCTTCTCATTGTGGTGGCTTCTCTTGTGTCGGAGCACGGGCTCTAGGCACACGGGCTTCAGTAGTTGTGGCATGCGGGCTCTAGAGTGCAGGCTCCATAGTTGTGGCTCTCGGCTCTAGAGCACAGGCTCAGTAGTTGTGGTGCACGGGCTTCGTTGGTCCGCGGCATGTGGGATCTTCCTGGACCAGGGCTCGAACCCGTGTCCCCTGCATTAGCAGGTGGATTCTTAACCACTGCGCCACCAGGGGAGCTCCAGTGCACATTTTTTTCCTCTTTAAGAATAGAAGTTCTCTTCCAAGTGGATTTTGCTTTGCTTTAAAAAAAAAAACAACTTTATTTTTTAGAGCAGTTTTGGATTCACAGCCAAAATGACTGTAAGGTACAGAGAGTTCCCATAGACCCGCTACTGTGACATGCACAGCCTCCCCCAATACCAACACCCTCCACCAGGGCCGTATATTTGCTACCACTGATGAACCTGCATTGACACATTTTTATCAACCGGAGTCCATAGTTTACATTAGAGTTTACTTTTTGTCTTGTACATGCTATGGGTTTGGACGAATTTATAATGACATATATCTATCACACAGAGTAGTTTCGCTGCCCTAAAAATCCTCTGTGCTTTGCCTATTCATCCCACCCTTCCCCCCCGTCTCTGGCAGAAACTGATCTTTTTACTGTCTCTATAGTTTTGCCTTTTCCAAAATGTTATATAGTTGGAATTATACAGTATGTAGCCTTTTCAGATTGGCTTTTTTTCCCACTTAGTGAGATGTATTTAAGTTTCTGTCATGTCTTTTCATAGCTTGATAGTTCATTTCTTTTCAGCACTGAATAATATTTCATTATCTGAATGCACCACAGTTTCTTTATCCATTTCCTTACTGAAGGACATCTTGGTTGCTTCAAAATTTTGGCAATAATGAACAAAGCTGCTATAAATATCTGTGTGCAGGTTTTTGTGTAGACATAAGTTTTCAACTCCTTTGGGTACACATCAAGGAGCACACTTCAGTGATACAGATCTAGCACTTTATGTGTTACAAACTTCTTTATAAAATATTTTAGCAGTATTTTGGTGGATTCAAAGGTTGCAAAAAATGTCAAATGGAGATTTTCTTTGCACCATCAACAAGATGAGAGTAGGCCAATGAAACATGAAGTCCGAAGGTAATGCTTACCTGAGAAGAGTTTGTGGTAGGAATGGCATTAGCTGTCTATTGTGTCTTAGCAGCTTAAACAACACACGTTTATCATCACATCAAGGAAAAAAAACGTGTTCTCATAGTTGAGTTTTAAGAGTTCTTTGTAAATTTTGGATAACAGCCTTTTATCAGATATGTCTTTTGCAAATACAGTAGCCCCCGCTTATCTGCAGTTTCATTTTCCATGGTTCAAAAATATCAAACGGAAAATTCCAGAAAACAAACAATTCATAAGTTTTAAATTGCATGCTTTTCTGAGTAGCATGATGAAATCTCGCTCGATCCCACTCAGGACGTGAATTATCGTTACTCAGGATGTAAGGTATCTGTTAGTCACTTGGTAGCCATCCCAGTTATCAGATCCACTGTTGTGGTATTGCAGTGCCTGTGCTCAAGTAAACCTTATTTTACTTGATAATGGCCCCAAAGCACAAGAGTAGTGGTTCTGGCAACTTGAATATGCCAAAGAGAAGCCATAAAGTGCTTCCTTTAGGTGAAAAGGTGAAAGTTCTTGATTTAAGGAAAGAAATAAAAAGAAATCATATGCTGCGTTTGTTAAGATCTACAGTGAGAATGAGTCTTCTACTCATGAAATTTTGAGGAAGGAAAAAGAAATTTGTGCTAGTTTTGCTGTCACACTTCAAACTGCGAAAGTTATAGCCACAGTGCATGATAAGTGCTCAGTTAAGCTGGAAAAGGCATTAAATTTGTACAATATTTTAAGAGAGACAGAACACATTTACATAACTTTTGTCACAGAATTTTGTTGTAATTGTTCTATTTTATTAGTTATTGTTGGTAATCTCTTACTGTGCCTCGTTTATAAATTAAACTTTACCATATGTATGCAAGTATAAGAAAAGATTTAGTGTGTATGTAGGTTTGGATACTGTCCGCGGTTTCATGCATCCACTGGGGGTCCTGGAACATATCCCTTGAGGATAAGGGGGAACTAGTGTATTTTCTCCCAGTCTGTGGCTTGTCTTCTCATGCTCTTGATTGTTTGATTTTTAAAGGAAACATAAGTCATTACTTTTTTTAGCAGCATAAACTAGTAAGATGGGGAATGCTGCATATCGGGATAATTGAACCTGAAAAAGGAGGATCCCTGAATGTATGATGTGGTAATTAGTACTCTAGTGCTTTTTACACAGAATTGGCAGGGTTCTATTAACAGGGTCTCACTAATGCTTGCAGCTCTCTTACAGGCCCAGGAGGCCTCAGGTACTTTCCTACTTTAAAACGTTTGTTCTGAAAATTTGTTCATGGGTCACAAGTTTAGAACTCCACATTTACTTTATCACAGAAATAAGTTGTAAGTGATGGGTATCGTTCTTGGACAGCTCACAAAAGCTTACTTAACTTAAACTTGTTTCAGTGACAGTATAGAGAGGTATGTAAGAACATATACTCTAGGCCAGAGGCCTGGAGTCCAGTCCCACCTCTGCTGCTCTGTGACTTTAGGGAAGCTACCTAACCTCTCTGAGCTTCAGTTTCTTCCTCCATAAAATGAAGATATAATCATAGTACCTATTTCATAAGGCTGCTATAAAGATTCTAGGTGTTAATGGCCTGGAAAACTGTGCCTTGCACCTAACAGGCACTGGTAAGAATTATCTATTCTTAGTTCACTATTGTAAACTATAGAATTTACAATAGAAGTCTGAAGTCTGGGTCCTAAGGCAGGGAGCGGCCATGTCTGACTTAGATGCCCCTCCATATAAAAACATTTACTAAATTGTATAATTGTATTTAGTAAATAGCATTTACTAAGCTGCATAACTGTTGACTTATTTGTCTGTCTCCCCCACTGGACGGTAAGCTCTGTTGAAGGCAGGGACAGTGTCTTATCTGACACGGTCACACTGTGTAATCATAAACCTGAAGACAGCAAGTGTTCAGTAAGTGGTAACTAGTAATAGTAGCAGTGGCAGTTGCAATAACAGATGCTCGATAAATATTTATGGAATGAAAATCCAGGTACGAGGAGAAGGAGAGAGAGAACTTCCTCTGCTTTGGGCACAGTGCCAACTTCAGACAAAATCTGGGAATGGGCAAAATTCCTCTCTGGTATCTTTCGACTCTTTCTCTCGCATCTTTTCCCACCTCATGGTGCCTGCCTTCCCTGGCACCTATGGACTCAGTGACTTCAGGTTGCTTGAATTATCCCACAATGTTATCTCTCCAGCCTGCTGAACCCAAAAAGTGCTCGTGCTTTACAATCACCCTTCTATATGCTGCCAGTCAAAATCACTCGTCCTTCAGGGCAACCAACCTCAGCTAGCTATTAAAGGGAAAGTGTCTTACACAAATTCACACTAATGTGTGTGAACATCTAAGAGCGCTTAATGCTCTGAGGGATTTACGTTTTTCAAAAACTGCAGTGAATATCCATTTAGTGGAATTACTAGCTGTGTATTAAAGTGAAGTGAAAGGAAGCTGCTTTTTACAGGGGTGGGGAGGGGTGAGGAACTGCCAAGTAGCGAGCTGGCCAAGGAGGAACTTTCCTACAGGGTTTCTGACTTTTATCTTCCCTGTTACTAAAGTTACCATTCCCAAACATTTTACATTCACCCCCTCAGCCCGCTCATCAGCATCTTCCCACAGCACTGTCAAGAAAGGGTGCAGTTTGAGGAGGGAGCGCAAGAAGGGCTAAGAGGCAGAGCTAGCGACTTCATGTGTAGTCTCAATCTTGAGAAAATAGGAACAAAAGTGTATTATTTTTGGAAGACAATTCTCCATGAGTGCCTCCCATTTCTATACATCTTGCAAGCAGAGAGAGTCTGCCTTTGTTCTGGAATATCTTTTCAAGGGTGTTTGTAAGGCTAACAGCTTAGGAAGGCAGAGGGAGTGTCCCTCTCTGGAGCAAAGACTAGGTTTGTTTACTGTCCAGTATAATAAAGATGGTACTCCCATTGGGCAAAGGGCAGGGAGGCTTACTGATCCTTATAAAAGATTCAGTTACCTAAGTGTGGGGTTCCTCTCTTGTAATGCAACCCACTGCATGTACAGGGATCATCTGGCCCCCTTCCTGTTACTTTGTGGGAGTTGGGACTCAGGGAACTAGCACAAATGCTGACACTCTAGCTACTGCTATGGCTGTGAGTAAAAAACTGTCCTTTATTTCTGGTCTGGGAGTTTTGTGCCTTCTGCCAGCATCCACGAAACTGTGACCGACCAACTTGTTAGCTTGCAAATAGTGTAAAATCTCAGAGCGCTTGACAATTATTATATTTTACAGGTGAAAAAATTCACAGCTCTCCCCAGAGCAGAAATCTCCAAGAGTATATTAGGTTCTGAGAGGGGTTGTATTAACTTTCCCACGAGAATAAATGCATTAATTTATTAACTAATTTTTCAATATTTGCTAATGATTTTTATGTGAAATCAGTACCAAAGGAAATCAATACCCTCTACTTTAAAAAAATTTTTATAAGATTTTTTTTGACGTGAACCATTTTTTCTAAGTCTTTATTGAATTTGTTACAATATTGCTTCTGTTTTATGTTTTGTTTTTTTGGCCGCGAGGCATATGGGATCTTAGCTCCCCACCAGGGATCGAACCCACACCCCCTGCATTGGAAGGAGAAGTCTTAACCACTAGACCTCCAGGGAAGCCCCAATATCCTCTACTTTTTAAGATACAGACTTTATGACTGCTAATAGTTTTGTGTTGACAGTCTGAGGAGTGGCTTGACATTGCTACTCAGCCAACACTGCTACTCAAGGCTTAGAATGCTGTTGTGTTTGGAGACTTGAGGAGAGGTGAGGGTGAATACTTAGCTTTCACTTCCTCGACCTCTGTCTGCACGTACATACAGAAATCAAATCTGTCCAGCCTCTATTTTTGGCATGGGCAAAAACAACTCTGCTTCATCCTAATCCCTAAGATTCCTGCCCACCCTCTTCCGAAACCTATTTAAAGACATGTTCCTCAAAGTTATATTTGTCCTTCCTTGAGGGAGGAAAAAGTACTGATCACTTACAAATGGAAAACTGGCAGAAATGTGTCTGTGTAAGTCACCTGTCAGAAAGGGAGTTTGAGAAAATGGAGTAGTTCAAGTTTTCCGATCATAGTATATTCACCATTAGTGAAATGAGCGAAAATCGTTTCTTATTCATATTATTTTTGTGCAGGGTGAATCCTTAGAACACATTAATAATGGTGATAAAAACTAAAGTGCAATTCTCTTTCCTTTTCCTACTCATATAGCTCTTTAGTGTCAAATTTACTCTGCTACGTGCACATGTCTTACAGGTTGCAAATGCAATCCCATTCTTAGGTCTGAATCGTTCAGTAATAGAATTAAGTTGTCAGTCTCCATATGACCAGTTTAGCTTCCTTTGTTTTGTTTAAAAGGATAAATATCTACTCACCACCAGTGGATGAAGAGAGACTTGACTTTCTGACGCCTAATCAGGTCTAACTAGGTATGGATTTAGGGAAGGGAAAGTGGGCCTCACTTAAACATTCTGGATATATAAAGGACAATGTTTCCCCACTGCGTTAAACAATGCCCTTCCTCCCCAGACCCCAATTAGCTATCCCTAATCTTCAAATGTAACTCCTTTATCTTGTAACTCAATTTAGGCAAAGAGTTAAGAGAATACAAAAGGAAAGAGAAATGGGAGAGAAGACAATGTTTTCTGCTTCTTCCTCCCTATATTCACCTGGAATAAATTATCTTAAATAGGTTGGAAATATCCACATACATGGGATGCTTAGTGGTCTAATTTTAATGCAAACTTTGATTAAAAATTAAAATTACAAGATAGTCACACAGCAACATAAAACATACAGCTCAATTATTAATACTTTTGACATGATATTATAATCAGTAGAATGTCTTTAAGGACTTTAGGGATAAAGAGAAAGGGAGGAGATTATACTGTCTAAAAAATCATGAACTATGTGGATTTGAAATGTATCTTAAAGGACATCTAGTCTGATCACATTATAATGCTTGAATCCCTCTGCACTGTCCAGCTAAATGTTTGAACATATATGTTAATATTTTTATAATGTCAACAGTTTTAAAAAACACCATCCACATGCCACTGTAGATTCTTTTTTAGTTCAATAAATCCTTTCTTAGAAGAGTTTCAGATGCTGGGGAAAAAATTAATTGTGTGGACTACATCTTAATCAGTGAGTCAAATCTGTGAATAATTGCCTTTATAAGGAAGGTTGTTGAATCTCTTTGCGATGGAATAATTGTTCAAAGGGGAACTTTAAGTGATGCCTATGAGGGTTCCTGGGAAGCACTGATGTTCAACACCATCTAAATCTACAAGGCCTGGAAAAGTCCAATTGGACATGTACAAATCAAATGGGGACAACTGAGTCTCCATTGAAAGTTTGGGCTTTTAAAATTTGAGCCTTGGATACAACCCAATCACAACTTCTTAGGATTATGAGTTGGAGATGGGAATGGAGAGCAATTACAAGGATCTGCATTAGTATAAACCAAAAAGAAGACAGATTATAGATTTTTTGCATACAATAGATTTCAGTTTGACTACAAAACAGGAGAGAATGGTTTAAAATATAATTTGAAAGTGGAAGCTTTGAATCTTGGCTTGAATTTAATTTATCCTGGAAAAGGAGCTTTGTCCAAGGGACTTTGCTGGGATCCTGTGAAGGTGCTACTTGCTGCGGAGCCCAGCCACAATAACAAAAGAACTGGTATCTGTATCAAACAAACAATTACTGCACACAAAAGTCTTCCTCATAAAAGTTAGACATTAGTCTCGGCTACAGAACCACAAAAAGAAATCGTTTCTCTAGGATGTTCTGTTTCATGAGGACTTTTTTTTTCTCTACTCAACTGTTTAGCCAGCAGCTTCAAATTCTGAAACCCCAAGGGAGAGAGAGGCTTCTCACACACCCAAAAGAAGATGGCAGGCTCCCAAACCATAAATGGCTTCAATTTTCTTATAAAACCAGCGTAGTGAATCACAGGTGGATTTTTACCAAAAATGCATTGATAGGCTTATGCTACCAATAATACCTTACTTAAAAAAAAAATCAGCTTTTTCTTGGCTAGAAATAGTATGCGTACTGTAGCCAAATACATTAGAACATCAACAAAGACAACTTTGGAGATAATTCAGGAAAAGCCCAATATCCACAAATGAATTGATTTCAGGAGGAATAATAAAAGCTCATAAGCTAACAAGAGTACATTAAGGATTTATAGTACTGTTAAGGGAACAAAATGGAATAGTGTAATTAGAATGACTTTCTGTGAGAGCATGTAAGATCTTATTCATGGGTTTTGATTTGTTTCAAAAGCTACTTTTATATAAATGCAAACTATAAAATTGAGTACAAAGCAGGAAAAAATCACCAGTACCTAAGGAAATGAAAAATCCCAAGGTATCAGTGTGGCCATGAACGAAATGATCTTATATACAGAACATATAGTACTGGTGTATCATAGGAGACAGTCATGATCAGAGTCCATGTACTTTATATCCCAGAATCTCACATCAGCAGCAACAACTACCCTTTTCTACTATTCCTTTCTGTTTAATGTGGAGTGAGCCTCTATAGAATGATGAGCCTAAATTAAACCCACAATCAAAGAATAGTGAGATGTCCACCACTTAAAACCCTTCAAAGTCTCCTGATGGCCTCCAGATAATGTCCTTTACCTAACACTTAAGACTTCTGGTAGCCTGGCCCTTGCCTCTCTTTCTGGTCTTACTTCCTGCTACCTTCTCTTTGAGACTTTGTATATGTGTTCCCTCTGCCTAGAATACATCCATTCAAAAAAAGTTATTGAGCATCAATTATATGCCCTTCCTTAAATGTCTGCCTGGCAAACTCTTCAACTTTTAGAACTCAAAAATCTCCTCCTCCTTGAAGTTTCCTTCCTCAAAGCAAGTTAATAACCATCCTCTTACCCTTTTAAATAATGCCACCACTGTACCTTGTACACAACCCTTGTGGAACCATACAGCAACTTTCTTTTTTCAAGGGAGTGAAAAAAAAATTACACAAGTGAATGTATGCCAATTGTTAAAAGTTTTCAGTGTTCCAATCGTTAAAAGTTTTCTCCTTTTCAGAAATAACCACAGTTAAGAGTTAGGGACATATTTTTTTCAGGCTTTTTTCTATATACTTATATACCCGATAGGCAATTTAGTGTACTTAAAAACACAGACCTGGAGACAGGCTGTTTGGGAGAAAATTCAAGCTCTACCTCTTAACATTTTGGGGTTCTTGGGCAAATTACTTATATACTCTTTGTGTCTCAGTTTCCTTATCTATAGAATAGCAATAATAATAATAATAGTACATAGCTGACTGAGTTAATACATAAAGCACCTAGAACAGTGTCCTGCACATAGTACATTCTTTAAAGTGTTTGCTCTATATGTTATGCAAGTATAGGTTTTTACGATGCTTTTAAAAATATATAAAGGAAATTATACTATACTTGCTGTTCGGCAACCTTTAACTTTGCTAACTATCTACCTTATTTTGTAATATGGATTTACTATATGCTACTTAACCATTGAATATTTAGTTTGTGGTTGATTGCTACATGACAATATTTTGCAGGAAAGTTCCTAAAATTTTTGAGTCAAAGTATATATTCACTTCTTGTTTACTTAGGTACTAAGGAATCGCCCTATAAAGAGTCTGTAAACAATTAAATTCCCATCTGCAGTCTTGACCAGCAGTGTCAAGGGTGCATCTAGTACACATTGAATAAGACACCTCTACCAGGTCACACACTCTCATCAATAGGTGTCCAGAAGCCTCTGAGATAGGGCTTCTCTGGCTCTTTATCTCTAACTCCTGAGGTCATGAAGGAGCCCTGAATATGCCGAATATCTTCCTTCCCTTCTCCTAACAGACACAGCCTTCCCATGACCTCACTGTCCGCCTTGAGTCTACCAGGACTATCTTCATGATGCCCTTTGTCTATATGTCTATGTCACTCACCATAAGAAACTCCATATTCCAGGTCACCCCTTCTCTCTCATCAGCTATGCCCATTTCTGCTTCTAACCCTGTCTCCTACCCACCCTTCACCAAATTCCTGAATCCCTTTCACTCTTCCTTCTGGAATTCAAGATCCATCCTCAGCAAAATCTGCTGTCTTCAACCTCCTTTCTGAAAGTCTCCTTTACCTTCTTGCTTTACAGAAAAGCTGGCTGTCCTTCTGAGGACCCATCTTCCCCTGCAGTCTTCACAAGCAGGGACTGTTTTCCACACACTTTGTATTTATAGACCCAGAATCAGGGTAGATTTCTCTGTAGCTTGACTCTGATGTCATCAAAAGATATCACTGATTAACCTCATTGGTGGGAGCATCTTTCTGTGCCTGAGCCACTCCTAATCTCTCTATGATTTTAGCTCCTGACTCTCTGTCACTCTCCCCAGCACTTTTCCTATATTAATTTTTGAAGCTTCAGGATATATCGATGATATTTCTCTCAGTTTCTTGAGCTCCTTTCCTCCGTCTTGCCCTACACTCTACCTCAGCTACTCCTCTCAAATTCTACTCCTAGAAGTTGTCATAACCGTCCCTCAAATCCCTCCATCCTCGCAATTTCATGCACCTCACTCTCTGGCCTTACCACCCCCTATAGTTGCCATTTATTCTTTCTAGTAGCACAACTCTAACAATACTTCAATCTTTCCAGAATCTTTAATTCATTAATCCGACCCTTTTCCCTCTGTTCCACATGCCCCCTTACCCAACTTAAACTCCACAACTATAATTATTACCATTCCCCACATAATGCCTTCAACTCCCTTGCCCCCTTCCCTTCCTCCTAGTCACTTGGCAAAACTAATCTGCTATGTCCATGCCTCTACTTGTACTTGTACAGCTGAATAAGCCTGCAGGAAAACACAGTCCTGCTTATTGAATCACATTAAATCAAGACCACAGATATCAAGTGGGCTCTTAGGCTGTCTGACCATCACAACACGGAAGGCAGTGGAGGATGGAGGCGAGTAGAAACATGTGAAGAGTCATGTCCTGTGTGGAGGAAAGGTAGCAATGTGGATTAACTCTGTAAGGTGAGGAAAAACAGACATTTAAGTATGCGTTATTTATGAGCAACCACTACTGTTTTTACAAATTGTTCTCCCTTCAGGATGTTACTCTTGAGGATGAGGACTATGTTTATTCATTCTTTTCTTTTTAACATCTTTATTGGAGTATAATTGCTTTACAATGGTGTGTTAGTTTCTGCTTTACAACAAAATGAATCAGTTATATATATACATATGTTCCCATATCGTTTCCCTCTTGTGTCTCCCTTGCTCCCACCCTCCCTATCCCACCCCTCCAGGAGATCACAAAGCACTGAGCTGATCTCCCTGTGCTATGCGGCTGCTTCCCACTAGCTATCTACCTTATGTTTGGTAGTGTATATATGTCCATGCCTCTCTCTCGCTTTGTCCCAGCTTACCCTTCCCCTCCCCATATACTCAAGTCCATTCTCTAGTAAGTCTGTGTCTTTATTCCTGTCTTACCCCTAGGTTCTTCATGACATTTTTTTTCTTAAATTCCATATATATGTGTTAGCATATGGTATTTGTCTCTCTCTTTCTGACTTACTTCACTCTGTATGACAGACTCTAGGTCTATCCACCTCATTACAAATAGCTCAATTTCATTTCTTTTTATGGCTGAGTAATATTCCATTGTATACATGTGCCACATCTTCTTTATCCATTCATCCGATGGTGGACACTTAGGTTGTTTCCATCTCCAGGCTATTGTAAATAGAGCTACAATGAACGTTGTGGTACATGACTCTTTTTGAATTATGGTTTTCTCAGGGTATATGCCCAGTAGTGGGATTGCTGGGTCATATGGTAGTTCTATTTGTAGTTTTTTAAGGAACCTCCATACTGTTCTCCACAGTGGCTGTATCAATTTACATTCCCACCAACAGTGCAAGAGGGTTCCCTTTTCTCCACACCCTCTCCAGGATTTATTGTTTCTAGATTTTTTGATGATGGCCATTCTGACTGGTGTGAGATGATATCTCATTGTAGTTTTGATTTGCATTTCTCTAATGATTAATGATGTTGAGCATTCTTTCATGTGTTTGTTGGCAGTCTGTATATCTTCTTTGGAGAAATGTCTATTTAGGTCTTCTGCCCATTTTTGGATTGGGTTGTTTGTTTTTTTGTTATTAAGCTGCATGAGCTGCTTATAAATTTTGGAGATTAATCCTTTGTCAGTTGCTTCATTTGCAAATATTTTCTCCCATTCTTAGGGTTGTCTTTTGGTCTTGTTTATGGTTTCCTTTGCTGTGCAAAAGCTTTGAAGTTTCATTAGGTCCCATTTGTTTATTTTTGTTTTTATTTCCATTTCTCTAGGAGATGGGTCAAAAAGGATCTTGCTGTGATTTATGTCATAGAGTGTCCTGCCTATGTTTTCCTGTAAGAGTTTGATAGTGTCTGGCCTTACATTTAGGTCTTTAATCCATTTTGAGCTTATTTTTGTGTATGGTGTTAGGGAGTGATCTAATTTCATACTTTTACATATACCTGTCCAGTTTTCCCAGCACCACTTATTGAAGAGGCTGTCCTTTCTCCACTGTACATTCCTGCCTCCTTTATCAAAGATAAGGTGACCATATGTGTGTGGGTTTATCTCTGAGCTTTCTATCCTGTTCCATTGATCTATCTTTCTGTTTTTGTGCCAGTACCATACTGTCTTGGTTACTGTAGCTTTGTAGTATAGTCTGAAGTCAGGGAACCTGATTCCTCCAGCTCTGTTTATCGTTCTCAAGATTGCTTTGGCTATTCGGGATCTTTTGTGTTTCCGAGTTCTAGCAACCTATCACTCAATAAATGCTTGGGAAATCATTTTTGACCAGAACATTCCTTTGTTATAGGTAACAATGTAAACTGATAAAGATCGTGGTGGGGATGGGAGTGATGTGGGTCTAGACACTTCCTAAATGTATTTTATCTAAACATCATCCTCTCAGAACTTTGATAGTCTTTATGTCCTTATTAAGCAATAACTGGTTGCATTTACAGGGCTAGATTTAAAATTTTAATTCTGAGAATATTGTGAATTCTTCAGTGCAGAAGTCCTAGATTCTTTGTGAATTTCTCCATCCCATGGCCTAATTCCATTTTGTTACTTTTCCTCTTGCTACTTTCTTTTATTACTATTTTATTTGTTGGCCCATATTTAAGGTATAAAGCTATTTTGGGTGCAAGGGATCAAATTGGATAAAAGACTGATAATCTTAGTAATAATCCTTTCCCTTAAAGCCTTTTTTGTTAATAATTTGATGTTTTATCTCCTATTAAATTTTTTGGATTTAAAAAAAAAGGTCACCAGCTATCAGGAGGGCTAAGCAATGAAAGGAAGTAGAAATAAATAGTCCACGCACTGATTCCTTTAAATGGCATATTCTGAGATATTTTTGAGTTTTTTTTTCATCCATCTGTGTTGGTGATAGAATTATTAAAAAAAAAAAAACCTGATGTTGGCCTGTGATAGATGGTCTTATTATACTTAGAATTAGATAAATATGTAATTATAATCCAGAATTTTAGGCTTTTTTAAAAAGCCACATAGATTTTTACATGTGACACAAGTCAAGATTGAAATTGAACAACAATCATGTACCAATACATTCAGCATTTATATAATTTATATAGAATGCATTTGTCTTCAAACTTTCCTGAATTAGCAAGAATTCTTCCCATATTTATTTTTAGTAACTCACTGAGATATGGAAAATGGTGCAGAAAATAAATGCGAAGCCTTTTGTTTGTTCTATTGTTAACTGATTTAAGGCTTTGATTATCTATAGGCACTTTACACTGTAAAAAATGAAATTAGTCACTTTATCAAGGCATACATTTTCTTCTGTAAAATCTTAGTATTTTATTTCTTAGTCACACTTCAAAACTCAAGAGATTAGTAATTTTTCTATATGAAAATGTGAAATACATGATTATACAAACCTATTTAATTCCATTCTTTGTCTCTTTTTAATTAAACATCCTGCCTATCAGAGCTTATTAATCAATTACTTGATTAATTATTAATTGCTATGTGTATTTGATATGATATGAACATGGATAATCACAGTAGAATAATTTATAATGGAAAAAATTAGAAACAGTAAGATTTTGGCAAAGTAATTATGGTGCTCCCATGCAATAGAATACTATACTGGCACAAAAGTCATATTGTAGAGGGATATTGATTGTCATGGGAAGAAGTTCATGTAATACATTAAGTAAAAATTGTGGGCCATTGAACTTTATGTGTAGCTTTGTACCTTTTTTTCCCCTACAAACCAACATAGCAAAAAGATTATAAGAATTTTCACCTATGTCCAGTGGCAGAAGAGGAGTAGGGAAAAGGTTGTGAAAATTAATAAAGGGAAACCTCATTTAAAATGAAGTTGGAAAAAAAAAAAAAATGAAGTTGGGAAGCCTTGAACGGGGTGCTCTCAGGCTCCATCTGTCACAGCTTACTATGCATTCCTGGGCAGGAAGAAGGTTACTTTACTACCCTAGCAGGAAGAAGGAAGATTTTTTCCCTTGCCCAGTAACAACCCAGCCAATGAGAACTGCAAGTACTCAGCCAATGAGTAACCACTACCACCCTGAACTCTCACTTTCCTCCAATAGATTTCAGTTCAAAGCAGCCACTCCCAACTTCCCCTTTTTCTCTGTAAAGTAACATTCTTCTCCTTCTTTCTCTGAACTTGCCTACAGTTTGCCATAGTTAGCATGTCCTGAATTGCAATTCCTCTTCCATTTCTAAACAAACTCATTTTGTTAGTAAAATAACTGGTTATTTTATATTTACGGTTGACAGGGTATTTAGGACTTGTGATGACTTTTAAGTTTTCCTTTAGCTTTTCTGTGTTTTTCAAAATTTCTCCACTAACCATGTGTTATTTCTAAGTAGAAAAAAATGTTAAATGAATTCCTCAAATTAGAATCAGCTTTTGTTTTAATTTCACTATCCAAATCAATATTTACTGAACACCAACCTAGTGCAAGACATTGTAGGAAGATTTTTTTTTGATTTATTTATTTTTGGCTGCATTGGGTCTTTGTTGCTGCATGCGGGCTTTAGTTGCGGTGAGTGGGGGCTACTCTTCGTTGTGGTGCTCAGGCTTCTCATTGCAGTGGCTTCTCTTGTCACAGAGCACAGGCTCTAGGCACGCGGGCTTCAGTAGTTGTGGCACACAGGCTCAGTAGTTGTGGCTTACGGGCTCTAGAGTTGTGGCTTACGGGCTTAGTTGCTCCGCGGCATGTGGGATCTTCCCAGACCAGGGTTTGAACCTGTGTTCCCTGCATTGGCAGGTGGATTCGTAACCACTGTGCCACCAGGGAAACCCAGGAAGGTATTTTTAAAAGTCAATTTTTCCTGCAGTCTAGGAGCTTCCAGCCGTGTTGTAGAAGGATTAGATGTAAAAATAGAAAATGTTAAAAAATCAATAAGGTTTAAATAACAAGTCAGGCCAGGAATAGAAAGAGGATAAGCACATTTGATTAATTATATTGATAATTATTGCTATGGGGAGAATCAATTCTCTGCTTAACATTCCTGTGTTCAATCTGACTCACCATGAATCTAACCAACACTTGCTTTTCTCTTTCTTATTGGTACATAAGCCTAGTTGTATTTCATTGATGACCTCATCATTTGTGAATAATCCTGTTCTTGAGTTCAATTTCAGCGGCATTTAGCAAAGCACAATTCTGGAACCTCCTAGTTGTTTGACTGCCCGCCACTCAGTGACACGTGAGAACTTTACAATATACAGTTGTCATTTCTGTCTCTACCCTTTGTCTGAGATTTCAATTTAGATATAGCACGTAAAACTTTCTTCCTTCCCTATTTTCTGGTGTGGATTAAAAGGTGAAGGAGAGGGGCTTCCTTAGTGGCGCAGTGGTTGCGAGTCCGCCTGCCGATGCAGGGGACACGGGTTCGTGCCCTGGTCTGGGAGGATCCCACATGCCGTGGAGCGGCTGGGCCCGTGAGCCATGGCCGCTGAGCCTCCGCACCCGGAGCCTGTGCTCCGCAATGGGAGAGGCCACAACAGTGAGAGGCCCGTGTACCGCAAAAAAAAAAAAAAAAGGATGCAGGAGAAAAAATAGTCATATATTTTTACTCTGTAGCTCTTGACATATTTTCCCAGCTAAAGAAGGGAGAGTACGGTAAGTTAATTCGTCATTTAGTCAATGCCTATTTCTTGAGTATGTATGTAGCAATGTACTAGTACCAAAGCACGATGCTGCACCGTCAGTCAGTGAAGTGGTAAAATAAAGAGGGTTAAACTGAGGGACCCTAAATGTGTTTCAAATAAGGACCTTAACCTTGGTTGTTTACCTCCTTCAGTAATTAACAAACCATGTTTGTTAATTCTTCCAATGGGAAAGACTGGGAATGAATTATTGTCATTCAGAGAAGCTAATTCCACTGTAAAGAAATACATTACTTAGTACAGAAAGAAAATTAATGTTGTTACCTATAATAATGGAAAATGTTGGTTTAAATTTCACTAAATGTTACCTATGGGGTAGGTAAGACAAGTAATTATTGAATCATATCCTCTGTTACATTATATAGATTTTCACAGATTTCCTTCCAGAGTGATTTTCAAAACCCTGCATGAGGATGTATATTTCACCCCAGAGGGGACTTAAGTATAGGATACATTTAAAAACTGATATGATTAAAGTGATAGCAGGGTCTTAATGACATTTCTTCATGCCTGGTAAGTGAGAAAGATGCAGGGATAAATAGATTCCAGTAGCACTTGTGAATTATATTTATCTAATGAAAATTTATTTTTTCTTCCTTATTATGGGTTTCTCCTTCCTTCCTTCCTTCCATCTTATTTTCTTACAATAATTTATATACACATGTTTGAAATTAGATTTCAAATTTATAAATACTTTTGTCTGGGAACAAAGCAAATATGGTAGCCCAAAGGAAAACAACAGTAGCCTCCTTACTGTAACAGAGCTTTTTAACAGCTCCTTTAAAACCTAAAAACAATTTATCTGAATTAAAATAAACATAACCAAGTGAATGCTTTTTGCAAGTAATGTATTCTGTGTAAAAATTTTTTAGATTACTGTTTTCCCATAATACTAGATCATTGTTTCTCTGAAATTGAAATCTTTTTTAAAGAATGACTTTTTAGCATTGCACTCACTCTTGCATAACTATAAGCCTGTTAAAACACACAAATTGTTCATTTAAGTGACTACATTATCATCTTCCCAAGATAATATTCATTGTGTACTTTTCTATACCTGAAGCTAGAAATTCTGCTTATAAAATTACTGATGGAATAGAGATAAACATTCTCCTGGGTAACTGATTTCTCCCCACCCCCCAGAAGTCACTGTTTACATTATTCACTTCATATGAAGTAAATTTAGGGTTTTTTAAAAAGGAAATAACAGTTGCTTTTTCTCTGCTGCTTTTGGCCAAGCTGAATATTCTTGATGTTATGTTTTTACCTGAAATTTAAAAGTTCTGAATAATTTATTAGGCTCTAAATTTCTGGAAGACAACAAGAATAGAAAAAAAGAAACTATGATCTTTCCAAGGGACGTCTCAGCCTCAGGGAGATCTGAGCGGTAGATGTTATAGTGAGAATTGAAGGGCTTGGGAGGAAAAGCACCCTGCCTCCAGACAGTGAGAACATTAGAGCTGGGATCTTTATCTCCTTGCCTGAAACCTTCATTTCACACGTGAAGAGAATGAGATATAAAGAAGCCAGCTGACTTCCTGAAGGTCACTCAGCTGGCCAGTTCCCTTGTAAACCTGCACCTCCCTTCATCATCCTCCCAGTCACTTGAATAAGTCGGCCCTAAGCTATTTCTCTTGATTTCTTGTGAGCTGAGCAATCCTCTTAAAAGCATGCTCTTAAAACTGCATTAAAGAATTGGCAGTTTGGAGAGCTGTTCAGGGTATCTAGTCTGCCGTCCTACCAGGATTGAACTCAGCCTCAGGATTGAACTCAGCCTGAAGTCACCTTTGCAGTCCCTACCCTGCTGCTTCTCACTCATTCAGCATCCTTCTCTCACCACACTCCCGTTTCTGAGCCTGGTCACTTTGCGTGACCACAACTAGTGCCTAGATGCCTTTGTTAGTGCTGTAGCCTTAATACCCATCCTCCTCTACCCTCGAGAATGCTTATGCTCTTTTCTGCCTGGAGAAGTTCTGCCTTTTCAGCCTGGTGCCCAAGTAGCGGATCTATTCAGTAAGAGCTCTTTCTCTTCCCTGTTCCCCCTTGTTTAAGAGTACAGATCAAGGTTATAGGAAAACTGGAGTAAGAATCCAGATCATCTGGCTTGCAGACCAGTTAGTTTCTCACTCATTCCTTTCAGCCAAGCTCTGAGGACCGTCAACTTCTTGATAGAGGTTTCTCCCAATCTCTTAGACATACAAGTAAAAGTCCCTTCACTGAGGGTGCTGAGTGTGCTCTTGGCTGACGACAGGTCAGGGCAATTCCCTTCTATGACCTTCCTTTGCCCTCAGGATAAAGTCCATCTCCTTAACATAACCTAGAAAGCCTCTGCTGACCTCTCCAGCCTTTATGTGTGCCCTCCCCTTAAACGCTCAGATCCAGTCATGCTGACCTGCTCTCGAGTAGTCTGTTACCTCTGCATTCACAGCAATCCTTCATCCTTCACCAGGCAAATTCCTACCCACACATTGTATTTGTTTCAGCTGACATGTCATCCTTTTTGGAAAGCCTTTCCCGACCTTGGATTTGATGCCGCGTATCACAGAAAGTATCCTAACATGGTATAATAATGGGTTATGGGCATATATGAATCTTCCACTCAGCTATGAAGTGCTTGAATCTTGAAGAGACTTTATCTCAATATCTGTAATACCTGCACTTTACGCTATAATTTCATTTTTAAACATTTACTTTTTTAATTGAAGTAAAACATGCATCTCAAAAAGTACGTAAATCATATATGCACAGCTGGATGAATTTTCACAAATGAAAGTCATGCTGTAACTAGCATAAATCAAGAAAAAGAACATTATCCCTAGAATAACTCTTCAGGCCCCTTTACAGTCTTTGCCTCTCTTATTGCTAACACAAAAGACTGTTGCCTGAACTTTATATAAATGGAATCATACAGTACGTATTCTCTTTTGTGTCTATCTTCTTTCTCTCAATATTATGTTTGTAAGATTCTAAAAGCTCTTTCTTAAAAAAAATAAGTAATATTGCAGTATCTAAGATTTTAATCAATGTATATGAGATGTTTTCCGTATCACCAGTTCAGAAAGAAGGCAGCTATTAAGAGGCATGCATGAAATTTCTCTCTAGAGGATGCCTGCTCAGCATTCTTTACTGTCATTCTTAACAGAACCCACTTTTGTTCCTGTGCCACATGCAACCCATGTGATTCATGGGGGGGCGGTGAGCCTGGTTGGTAATATTGCTCCTCCTTGCCAGTGATTGGCTGAGGAACGTGAGTTCGCATTTTGACCAATGAGACCTGAAGAGAGGTTTCCTGGGGCTCCTGGGAAATTTTTTGACCACTACTCCAGGAATGTTTACGGAAGTGACCCCTTAACTCTTTTTCTGGATGTATTGTCGTGTGTAGGTGTGAGACTCAGACCTCTAAGGACACCCCATCACCAGGCTCGAGGATGACGTCAATACAATGAGGAAGACAGTGCCAAGGGTCACAAGGAAATAGGACTATCTACGGGGTTAAATCATCCTTAAGTCTATTCTACCTCTAAGTTTCCAGATATGTCAATCAGCAAGTCTCATTATTGTTTAATCCAGTTTGAGGTTTTTCTTGTTTGTTCATTTTCAGGTTTTTTTGACCCTGAAAACTAAGGGCATTTTTAACCAACCTATCTCCTAAAGACTTTGATGCTTACCTGGAGGGCACATGTACCTGAATGGATAGTGATGTGAAGCTTTGGTCGTGGTAATGAGATGAAAGTCAGGCAGCAAAGCACAGGGTGGCATGGGATGGAGGACTCCAGCTAGATCGTGGGGCTGAGATGGAAGTCCCTCAAGAACAGGCTGTTCTGGCACTGCCCACACTACCTTGGGCAAAGGCTCTAGGGGTACATGTTGTAGACTTGAGGAACCAAGTAAGCAAAGTACAGCAACATTCTGAGTGGTAGGGGATGAAGCCAGCTGTGTGTGCCTGCAAGTAGAGAGGCTTTTCCTTCTGCCCCTCATTTGGAGAAAATGACGGTCAGAGCAACAAAGTCGTGTAATCCTAGGTGGCCCAAGGGAATTTCTTCAGAGGACAGGGATTGCACCAGCTGACTGGTTGCCAGATTTTGGTTGTAGTACATGTCCAAGATGACAAAGGATCCTCAAATAATGGACGTGAAGTGTGGCACAGGTATAACCAGATTCTTGGTGTTTTCCCAACAATGTAATGTGATAATGAGAGCAACAAGAGTGACAGGAAAGGGCCTCTTGGCTGATGGGATAGGTTTTCTGTTTTTCTGCCCCACTGGAGATGAGAGCAATTAATATTGCCCACGGGGACTGAGAAAGCATTCCTGGGGGTACTGGAGTTACCATGAAGGGACAACTGTCCAATGGGAAGGATATTCTGTAAGATAGAGCCTCTGAGTGATTTATGCGAAAATGAAAGGGAAAATAGTTCTTTCTTCCGTTCAAGCTGGGGAAATGGGATAGATCAGTTCCATTTACATGGAGATATTAGGGAGATTTTGTGAATAAGGCGGCATCTGATTTGACCTGAGAAGGAAAGATAGCATTTACACTAGAAGTGATATTAAGGAAGATATTTCAGTTAAAGGGAACTGAAAGTTCAGAGGCAGAAGGGCAGGAAAGAGAAGAGTGGGTATAGGACAGAGTGAGTAGATCAATTTGCCTCTGCCACAGGAGAGAAGCAGAGTGTGTGAGGGAGGGGAGAGCTGAGGAAAGTGGGAAAGAGGCATTATGTCAAGAGGGAGGAGTGTTGTGAATGCCTCAGAACAGGTGTGAATTTTATCCTGTAGGTGATGGAGAATAAGCAAAGAATTTTAAACATGTCAGTGATAAAATTGGAGTGGGCCTCAAGATGATTAAAATCAGAATGGACAGGGAAGGGAAAGACAGGAATTGGGGAGACCAAATTAGAGCCCAAAGCAAAAGAACAGAGGAAAGGAAGTGAATTAGGGTTGTGGTTGTAGACTGTAGAGAAATGGGAGAACTTATGGAGGTGAGCTTGACAGGAGTTGATATCTGATTGGGTGTGAGTGTTGCATGATTAAGAGGAACTGGATCATTGTCACAAAATCTAGTCCCAGAGGTTGATAATTTTTTCACACCATGTGACATTTTCCACACAACCATCTTGCTAGTGAAATGATTCCCACTTTGCAGGCTATTTTGGGAGTGTATTTGTAACAAAATGAAACAAACAAAAAAGTGATGAGGTGATAGATGTGAAGAGAATTTGCCTGAAGCAGACTCCTCTATTCCATGGGGTTAACAGTAGTACTGCTTTTGACCGAGCACAATTGTGCGTTCCAGTGATGGCAGTGGAAAGATAAGTGTCTTTAGAGCTCTTTTGCACCTTCACTGTCCTCCCAACTCACTATCTGAACCCGCCAGAGCTCAGTCACTGATTGCCAAGCAATTAAGCCTGTATTTTTTTAAATCAGAATTTAGTTTATTGGCTAGAGTGCATTCATTTTCTAAGCCGGAAAAGTGAGGTTGGAACTTGATGCCAAAGCATAATTCTCTTAATTATTAAAGGGGAGGAATTGTGAATGCACTCCTTAAAGAAAGGATGCCAAAAAGCTTTCTTGATGATGATAGAGGTAACAATACCTTTTAAAGTAGTGTCTTTCAAAGAATAACTTCAATATCTCTCTTCCTGAGGGAAGACCATAGCCTCTTTACCATAGGGCTTAGTGCCGTAATCATGCTAGTTGCTCCATAAATATCTATAAGAGAAATAGCAGGACAAGATTGAAGCAAAAACAGAAGACCTGAGATGGGAGGAATACTAAGCAGTGATAGAATTTTAAAGCTTTTATGCCAGGAGAGCCCTCTTACGCTCAGGTAATAGATCTTCAGAGAAAAAAACAAAGAGGGAAGGCTGTTTACTCCTGAGGACTATTTGGTTCACTCATTTATAAGATTTGACTCAAGAGTTGGGATTAAGTTTAGAGGGAAATCTCAGTTCTAGAGATTCTAAACCGACTTAAATTACTCACATCCTTCACTTTTTATCTTGGATTCAAGGACATCATGGGGAATTATGAAGAATCCCCGAGGCCCATCACTTCTTCCTCAAGAATTGTCTAGAGCTCCCAGTGATTACTTAACCATGACTTCGGCTGTTTAACAGACTATTTATCCTCTCAGATTTACATTGCTTTGTGTAATCTAAACTAGAGATCTAATTTTTATGGCACATAATAGAATGACTATCTATCCTCAAAAGATAACCTTGAATATCTCAGTTATATTTTACATTGTAGCCAATCCTGCAGAGCACCATGAAAGGAAAAGTAGTAGTATTTAATGCAGAGCAATTAGTAACATGTAATAAAAACGAAAAGCATTGAGTAGTAAGGAGAAAGTGTCCCCCAAACCATCCTTCCAACTCCATAATTTGCTGGAAATTTTCCAAAAGGAAATGGAAATATAAGGACTCCATTTTAATTGCACAACAAGGGGGGAAAGTGCTCAACTGCCGTAAGAACATGTTGAAAAGTAGATGGATTTTGAACCAAAACATAAAGGTAATATTATGCCTCTAGAAATTCTATGTCTCCACTGTGATTTGAAGTGTTGTAGCTTATAGTAATCATCTTGGCAAAAGCAAAACATGAATAAGAAGCCTGAGTAATAATCATGGATCTGCACTTCAGGCTCTGAGTAAGGGAAAAAGGCATAACCTAGCTAAAATTCTCATCCAAGCCGATTCTCCTTTAAATGCATCAAGGCATTCTTAGAGATAATTTCATCATGAGATGAGGGGCCAAGTATCACTGTCCTAGGTCTGATCTAAAAACAATAATGAAAGCTCTTATTCATACAGACTAAGCACTTCATTACGTTTCCCGTTGTCACCATACAGAAATCTAATAGTGAATTGGATGTAACCTGAACTCCTTTCTTCTCTCTCCATCCTTTCCTCCCTGCCTTCTTCCTTCCTTCCATTCTTTTGAATGGAGGGATGAAGTAGCCAGACATTATCATTTTCAAAACCAAGAAAATCAGTCGAGGATTTTCATGGACTTGCTAGCTGTATCAGTTGCTATTGTTGCATAACAAACAACCTCAAAACAATTATTTCAAACAACCATTTATTTAGTTCATGATCCTGCAAGTCAAGTTGGTAATTTAGGCTGGTATCCCCTGTGCTCCCTTACGTGTCTGCATGCAACCATTTGATGGCGAGGTTACTCTGCTTCCAAGGCTTGGCTGGCACCTCTTCCCTCTGCCCCACGTGATTTCTCATCCTGCAGGAGGCTAGCCAGAGTCTGTGCTATTTTCTGTCCAAGACAGAAAGTGGAAGCATGCTAGGGTTCTTGGGGACTAGGCTTAAAACTGACACAGGTTCAATTCTGCCATATTCTGTTAGCCTAAGTAAGTAATAAGGCCAACTTAAGTTCAAGACGTGGGAGACAGATGCTACTTCTTGATGGGAGGAGAGGCAAACTCACATTAGAAAGGCATGAATACCAGGAGGCTGTTAATGGGGACTGTCATGTGACCAATCTACCATACTAGCTACTGTTCTTCTAACACTTTAAAACATTTATTAAAGAAAAATCTTTTTTATTCCCATTTTATCAAGACTTTTTATTCAGGAGTGACTATTTCATGTTATTAAATGCCACCCCCCACCTTTTTTTGCATATGTGAAGATGATCATGGATTGGAGTTTTTCTTCTTTGAAACAAAGGATTGATTATCTTAATAGATTTTCTAATATTGAACCTTCTTTGCATGCCTGGAAAGAACTGTACTTGATTGTGGTTAGAGTTCTTTTATTATACTGATTAATCTCTTTGCTGGTATTAAGATTTTACATGTTTATGAATGGAGTGTAGTCTTCCTTTTAGTGACACACTTGTCAGATTTTGGTACTGGTTATAACTCTGTCAGAGCAAAGTTTCCAACGTAACAGATTTTGTCCTAAAGAACTTTTTATCAGAGATTGCTAAATTCTGGCTGAGTTTTTAACCTCTCTTTCTCAATCCCTTTATTCTTTACTAGATAACCCACTCTCTGATTCCCCCAGACTTTCCTATCTCCTAAAGACTCCAAACACGCCTCTTTTATTTATTCATAGCGTGACACAGGTAGTTTCTGACTTGGCCTCCTGGTAGTTATGCCTTCGTGTAATCCCCTCATCTAGAATGTGAGATGGACCTGCGTCTTGTTTCTAACCAACAGAATAGGGCAAAGATGATGGAATGTCACGTCGATGACTAGGTTACACAAGATAGTAACTCCTATCTTGTTAACAGACTCTCTCCCTTACAGACTATGATAACACAAGTTCCCATATTGGAGAGGCCCACATGCTAAGGAAATGAGGGTGACTTATGGCCAACAGCCCTCAGTCCAATAGCCTTTGAAGAACTGAAACAACTAGATCCTTCCCCAGTCAAATCTTCCGGCCCTGGCCAAAACTTAACTGCAACCTTGTGAGATACTGAGAAGCAGAGAACCCAGCTGAGCCATCCTTGGATTCCTGACGTACAGAAACTGTGAAATAATAAATGTGTATTGTTTTAAGCCACTAAACTTGTGGTAATTTGTTAGTCAGTAGTAGATAACTAATACACATTGAATAACAGATTCTCAGGGTGGGAAGAACTTTTTTAAGTTCACACGGTCCAACCTTCTTTTTTTAATTAATTATTTTATTGGCATATACTTGATTTACAATGTTGTGTTAGTTTCTGCCACACAGCAAAGTGAGTCAGTTATACATACACATATATCCACTCTTTTTTAGATTCTAAAAAATCTCTTTTCTAGATTCTTTTTTAGATTCCCATATGGGTTATTACAGAACACTGAATAGAGTTCCCTGTGCTATTCAGTAGGTTCTTATTAGTTATCTATTCTATATACAGTAGTGTGTATATACACACAGTCCAACAGTCTAATGTGAATCTCCCCCAAGTACATGTCTAGCTTATGTTTAAATGGCGTAGATGACATAAAACTCACCACTCTAAAAGGTAGTGAAGATGGAAAAGTAGTCCATTCCATCTTCAGGAAACTATAATTTTTAGGAAATAGTTCACTTTAATAGGTTATATTTTATTCACAGGTCCTGAATCTTACCTAGGTGTCATAGCCATTTTTTATTCCACATCATAAACCTTAAATTATTTTAAGACAGTTATTATTTTTATTTCTAATCTTCTATTCTTGTTTACACTGTAATGAAACTATGAACATTCTGAGACTGGGAACCAGTCATGTATATTTCTGTATTTCCTTTGCCTATAACAATCTCTGGCATAAAGGAAATGTTCAACAAATATTAGTGAAATCAAATTGAATTATCAATGTTAAATATTACCAGTTCTTCCAAAATTCCTAATATGATGTGGTTTTGTGCCCTCTCTCATCATCTTTGTCCCCCTTTTCTTAGCAAGGTGCCCATAAATGACCTTAACTTTAAGGTTTGTTTTAAGTAGTACAAAGAAATGTGGTACTATCATTTAGAGTAATTAATGAGCCCACTGTTGAAATCACTGTTCACTCATCTCGGGCTCACTGTCAGAGAAAATCTCTGGTTTTTTCCCTTATGTGAGCTATACTAAGTCCTGTCATTCCTATGTTATGTTTACCCTGCTTAATTTCAGTTTATTTTATTTGTTCACACCAAGAAGTTGATGTCTTCCTGGGTACTAATTTATCACCTAAAGTAGTCTCCTTTGTTCCTAACTGCACATTATCCACAGATTTGATAGACATTTTTATAACTTTGTCTATACTTTGAATATAGTGTTGACATGTGGCCAAGACAAATCCATTGTTCTGGTTGATACCTATTTACACATTAATATTCTTTAAATAATATCCTTTGTGCAAACTATTACAATGGCCTTTTAATTGTGGTCTCTATCATTTTCCATCTTAAATTCCTCCTTTACAAAGCAGCCACTTTATAGTTTTCTATTTCCTACTGTTGTCTTCAAGCTTATCTTTTATTTGTTTCAACAAAGTCAGCATAGTTCTTTTACTGTCTCCCTCTGAAGTCTTTTGGGGTCGCAAGTCTAGTTTCCTTATATTCCTGGTTTTCTTTGTGTGTAGAACACTGTATTTGAAAATTATCTGTGGAAACAATTTGCGACCCACAGATGAAGGTACTCAATTCCAGAGAGAATTTTTTTTTCCTGTTTTTGCTAGGCTTCTGGGGCGTTACTACCTTAAATCATAAGCCTAAGTCTAGAGATAGCAATTAAATCAGAGGCTTTAAGTTATCTTCTGGGCTGTTTCCCTTCTGATTCATGCCTATCCTGAATGTGCAGCCCTTTGGAGGAGGATTCTCAGTCTATTGAAAGGAGGGTCTTCTACTAGATTCTCCACCAGGTCATCTCCCTTGTCCAACAAGGCCATCAAAACAAAGCTTCTGATCTTCCCAGATTGGGAAATGCCTTTAAGTCAAAAACAGTTTCAATGCTCACTTCCCTTCTGTATCCATTACCTTCCAGAGTTCTTATTTTCCCCTCACTTTTGGCCTTTTTAAAAACTGTCTTATCTTTTTCATGATGTTAAGAAGAAGTTTAAGTGTTTTGGTTGTTTTCAGCAGGACAATTGATTCAAATATTATAGCCCACCATTACACAGGAATCTGCTTCACTTCAAATCCTTACTCTGTTACTTTGTAGCTGTGTGACTTTGGATAAATCACTTAAGCTCCATGTACCTCAGTTTCTTCATCCATAAAATAGGGATAATAATAGTACCTACATTACAGGATTACATGTAAAGAATGTAATATGCTGGCACATAATAAGTATTCAATAAATGTTAACTATTATTAGTATGTATTTTCATACCATCTTATTTATTTCCTTTAGGGCACTTATGACTCTCAAAGATTGCCTTGTTTATTTCTTATTGTTGTTATTTTTTCTTTCAATAAAACATAACCGCCATATTTTAATAGTTACCACTATAAATTGAACAATAACACTTTAAATGAATTAATGAATATATTCAAGTTTTTCACTAAAACATCAACTTTGATTCAATCCCAATAACCCACAACTAAAAAGTAGGCTATTTTATGTGAAAAATAAAGTCTCTTCTGTAGCATATTCTTTTAAAAGGAGAACAAATTAAAAGCCCACCTTAATCCAAGAAAAGGAGAAGAATAATTAGACCAGATTTTACAAGTTAATTGCCAAAATCACTTGGATATAAAGCGCATTACTTCTATGTTTGGACAAACAATGCTCCTCTTCAAATTTTAAAAATCAAGATACCTTAGTTTAAGTATCTTTTACAATTTACATATGTTCTCATTTACAGAATGTCTCAGTCTTTCACCATTTATTATAATTCTAGAGACTTCTTATTCATTGGAGCCATTACTCCATTCACAGGAATTCAGGGATGTTCAGCATGTAATTTCTTTCATTAGGACCTTTTGATAAAACTACTGCATTATGTGCTCTATTCTGTGCCAGTGGATGGAGTGGAATGAACTATAAACACGTCTGTTTATGTGAGTGCCTCTCTGTGGATGGAGATGCCATTTGGATTACAGTTCAGGGAGTGAAAACTTCCTTGTCATCTCTGTCTTCTCTCCATTCAGAGTCTCAGAAGGATGTAGATCATATCAGATATGATATTGGGCTTGTCTTAGGAAATGTTCCTCACTCTTTGACTTGGACACAGATGTCTCTGTTCTATTGTCCGTGGGGAGAGCAGGCAATGATTTCTTCTGCAAAGAGAGCCCAGGAAACCCCTTCCTTCAGGAAGCCCTCCTTAAGCTCTCTTTAGTTGCTTTCCAATGGGCAACTTTATTGGCTCTAATTTTTTTTAGTTAGCATAGTGGGCTAATCTTAAACACAAAACTTTTATATTCTTTCTGCTTGCAGAACATATAGTCCTTTGCAAAGAGAAATCATATTTGTGTAGTGTGCTCAGCTTTATGCAAATATTTTCCCCAAAAGTTATGCACATATTAGATTTCTGTAAATCAAATCACAGTCAATTATAGTCAGCGGTCTTTATATTAAAAAAAAACTGAGGTGAATTATTTTGGAAAGCATAGAGTGAAGGGGAGGAGTAGGAGGAGATGAAATTTTATAATTCTGAAGATAATTATATTTTATTACTTGTATGAAATAATAAGTTACATGCTAACCATTGCCTGACCAGCACTGTTATAATACAGGGTCCTGCTAGGGGTATTCTGTGGGGTATCTTTGTATCCCTCATGCTACAACATATGGTGATGTACAAAGGGAAGTATGCATTAATCTATAGAAGGGAAATGAAATGGCAATATTGAGAAATCAAACACAAATTAATTTCTTTCAGGGTATGTAGTCTTAAAGTCTTGAATAAAAGAAGAGAACTAGGGGAAAAATAGTCTCTAAGTGTGTCTAAATGAGGTTGTCAAGGAGATATGGCAGAAGTGAAATAAAGATGGTACTGAACTTTCCTATTAAAACATTTTTTCTTGTGGGTGATTGATAGGGTGTCATCACATGGCTTGCAGGAAGGGAATAATGTGATAAGATTTTGTTTTATTAAGATAACACTGAGAGCCATCAGGTGAAGAATTAGAGGGAAAAGTGACTAGAGACATAGAATCCCACTACAGAGTAATTATAGTAGTTAAGGCAAGGAAAGTGAGAGCCTAATATGGGGGAAGAGATGGAGAGTTATTTGGGAGGTTGAGTTGATAGAACATAGACTTTGGTGAGACTCACATTTTCTTGTTTTGCACTCTTGATGAATCGCAGTGCCATTTACTAAAATAAGGAATGCAGGATGTGGGGTAGCTTGGGTGCAGAGGAAGTGGAATGGAATTAAGGAGTAAAGATGATGAGTTCTGTCTTTGACATCCTGGAGCTATCTGTGACTACCTAGGTAGGGTTGTTCAGTATAGGTGTTGGATACATAGGACTGGAACTCAGGAGGAAGAACAGGGTGGAGATAAAGGTGTGAACACCATTGGCATGGAGGCTGTAGGTCAAAGCCATGGGAATGGATAAGATGAAGATCTTTGTGAGGATCAGTGAAACAAAGAGAAGAGGAGTATGAATAGGAAAGAATGGCTGGAGAAAAAGAAAGCTCAGCAAAAGAAGGTGTGTCTTAGAGGCCTAAGGGGGAAAAGTGCCAGTGCCAAAGGAGAAGAATGTTTTAGGAAGGAAGGATTGTCAGCAATGTCAGAAGGTCCAGAGAAATCCAGTATGATTAAGTTCTGAAAGATTTTCACTGCATTTAACAAGTAGAAGGCCTTGTGGCCTTTGCCAGAGTGCTGGAGAAGTCAATTCAAAGTGAGATTCAAATCCTGCCCCCTCACCATTAGCTGTCTCCAGATACTCCCTGACTCACCCCACCCTGTTCTTTGTGTTGTCTGGAGTGGGTTCTTTACCCTAAAGTTTAAGGGCAGAATTTTCTCCTCAAAGCAGAAAAAGAGCTCATGTGTAGGGGAGGTGGTAGAGTGAAGGGAATCAGATTCTAGTTGTTTGAGAAAAGCCAAGTTTTGAGCCTTGGAGAAGCCAGGTTCCAAGGGGTTCAAGTTGGGACTGCAGACCAAGGGTGTGAGGCTGGGTAGACAAGGTTAGAGGGAAAGCAGATTGCAGCCCAGGGAGAGAAGCTGGGGGTTTGCCGAGAGCTCTGGGCTGGGGGCGAGTGGTTCTAATTCTTCTTTATGGTCTGGGGTGTATGTGTGTGTGTGTGTGTGTGTGTGTGTGTGTGTGTAGAGTATGTTTAATCCTATCACAATAGCCCTTTACTGTCAGCCATTTGATGGCACCTATTACCCAGGAGAAAAAAGGCTTAATAGGTAAGTCCAGCAACCTCTTTACTTCACTTCTGCCGTATCTTCTTGATATGTTCATGTGTATAAGCTGGCTAGAAGCAGGGCAGTAAAGTGAAGAAATGGTGACAAAGTGTAGAGCAACTTTTGAGGAGTTTGTCTGTGAAAGAAAGAAAAAAGAATGAAAGTTTTTATACACTGGATTTTAGTTTTTAAAATGCGCAAAGATGCTTTGCTTCTTAAATTTAGGAGTCACTATACCTTTGAAATAATGAATTTTTGAGGTTTTGGTGATGTTAACATAATAGGCACAATTTATATAAGTATATTTATTCTTCAAAAACTCTCTGTAGCAAGTGAGGCTAATTACCAGAAAACAGACTTTAGTCTCAATGGTGATTAACAACAACGACAATTTTTATGTCTGTCTTTTTATTCTTATTTCTACTATAATAAGAACAAGAAGATAAGAAGAAGAAGAAGGCTAATGGAACTCCAGAGTGGGTGAAATTGAGGGCCATGTGAAAGCCCTATAGGGAGTAACGACGTTTTCTAAGGTTGCCTCCTCATCTATCTATCTATGTATGTTTTTTCATAATCTGATTTAAAATCTGTCTTTTTCATTTTCTCCGTGGCTTGAAGACATTTCTGCCATGGGACTTTGGACTTAGTCACCTCTCAATTGATCTATGTTAGTTACCTAGGGCCACATAAATTTCCAGTGCACTGTCTCTGTGAGGTGTGAAGGCAAACAGTCCTCTCCTCCCGGCAACTGACGCCCACGTGCTGCTCAGTTCTGATTGGCTGACTCCACTGGCCTGATTGGACCTAGCCAGTCAGAGGGCACATGTGCAAGGGCAGGTCACACTTACTGTCCCTTATTTTTCTAAATAGATATTAAACAGTTGGAAAGATAGTAAATGAAATCTCCTTCAAAACACATCTCTTCCTTAAAAGTGGCTGAAAATATTTACACAGTTATATGTTCTGGTGGTAGCGATATGTATGAGTCAGATCTCTTTAGATTACAAGTGACTGGATTAAACCAAACTGAATTAAACCAAAAAAGGAATTTGCTGGTCCTCATAATTGAAAGTCTTGGTGAGAGTTCAAGCTCATCTGAACCCAAATGCTCAGATACTGTCATTAGAAATCTGTCTGCCTCCACTTCTCAGCTCTGCTTATCTCTATGCTAATAACTTCACTCCCAGTTTCTGAACAAGTCATGAGAAAAGTGGCAGCCAGCAGCTCTAGGCTTACATCCTATCAGTCCATGAACTCCAGCAAATAGTGGGCACCTCTTTCCCAATTGTTCTGGCAGATATCCTGGAGCTACGTTTTATTTAACACAGTGGTGAAATAAAGTGTCCATTCCTGAAAAGCCCTCTGAGTCCAGGGGACTGGGCTTTACCAATAGGCCAGGCTTACACCATGGGCCCACTCCTAAAAGGGGGGTTGGGAGTGGAAGTCAACCACACGAACAGCTGCATGGATACATGTGCTGCATTCCTGTGTTAGGTCAGAGGGTTTTATTAGCTCAAGTCCCATGTTCTCACCAGGTCTTTGCACATGCAGGGGAGGCAGGCCCCTTTTTACCTAACAGCAGAAACTGTTCTTGAAAAGGGGAAAGAGACAATAACTGATGTGAAGGAAGCAGCCCTCGAGCAGAAAAACAGAGAGACAGAAAGAAAAAGGAATAGCATGAAAAAGAAAGCAAACATTAAAAGAGAGATTTAGGGACTTCCCTGGTGGCGCAGTGGTTGAAAGTCCGCCTGCTGATGCAGGGGACACGGGTTCGTGCCCCGGTCCGGGAAGATCCCACATGCCGCAAAGCGGCTGGGCCCGTGAGCCATGGCCTCTGAGCCTGCATGCCCGGAGCCTGTGCTCCTCAATGGGAGAGGCCACAGCAGTGGGAGGCCCGTGTGCCACAAAAAAATTTAAAAAAAAAAAGAGAGATTTAAAATAAACAGAAATAATTATAAACAAATATGAGGATTATTAAAAAGCTATAAAGTTAATCACAACATTTTGCCTTGACCAATTCCTGCAGAACGCACCCTCCCTTGGTAATAAGCCCCCTGAGAATGAGCTGTGTTGACCTGTTCCAGCCCATCTTCAGGGTATACTTCTTTTTGTCTTTTCCTGTATTCTACATTCCATCTTCCACCCCTTCTTTACTCTTTCTGATTGCTCACATCTCTACTGACAACTTCCTCCTTACATTCATAGCTACTGTCTTCCACCTTCTTTTGCCTAATTTTGCTTTACCTCTACACAGCAAAATTTTATTTCACATTCCTCCAAGGAGAGAAGGAAAAGAAAAAGATGAAGAAGACACTCTACCGAGCCCCTGGCATAGCTATTTGATTTACCACAGCTAAAACATGCTACATAATTTTCAGGGCCCCTTGTTCAAAATGTATCAAGAAATTCATGACAGCAGAAGATTAAACTAAGAACAGGGCCCTTCTGGGGCTGGTCTCTGTGCTGCTGTCCAGGATATACATTCATGACACTGACCCTGGGCAGAACTCTTTGGTTACTTCCCAATGCCATCCTCAGATATTCCTTTGCTTTCACATGGCCATCCTTTTAGGTAGGGGGAGGCTTGTCCCATCCTCAAATCCAGGGGAGAGGAATAAGCCAATAGTATATCTCCATTTCCTTTGTCAGAAATTGGTTTAGGCCTGATCATATGATACGCTTCCAGCCAGTGAGATCTGATTTCATTTTTGATGAAAAGAGACACAGGAGAAGAAACAGGTCTTCTTTCCCTAGACATTATTATCTGTGCAAGAATGCCCAGCATTGCCGTAGCCAGCTTGCTAAATGAGGAACCCTACTGAAGATGGCAAAGCGAAAAGAGAGAAGGAATCCACCAGTTGGCTGTCGAATTAACTAGCTATGAAGCCATTCCTGCTTAGCCGTCTTGCTATGTAAAATAATAGTTTTTTTTAATTAAGCTGTTTGAGTTGGAGTTTTCCTCTTATAGCTAAAAGTGGCTTAATTTGTATGTCTTAGTAATCAAAGAAATTCTTACATAAAATCTTACATAAGAATGAGAACAGAAAATATTAGACAGAAATGTAAATTGTGATGCAGCACAGAAAGGCAGGGTTTCTTGAAAGTGTTGCTTCCCCACTAAAGAGACCCATCTCATACCGTCCAGTTTCTCTCTCTCTTGTGAGATGTTGAAACAATACATAGAAAGCTTAGAAACGGGAAGCAGAGTCTCGGAAAATAAATGAAATGCAAACCCAGATTTCAGAAAGAGTTTTGGTAATAGAAACTTTTATTTATGTATAAGATTCCCTGAGGGCAACATGTGAGTAAAAGCCACCTACCACGCCAGAAGCAGAAACAATAAGTCCTCGAATGTGCTTCTTTGTGTCACCTTTGAAATTACCACTGTAAGTGACTTATAACTAGCTTCAAGGACTCACTTATTGGCAAAATAGAGATAAACTAAAGGGACATCTTTCTCGAGATGTTGCCAAATATAATCGGAAGCTACTCCTTATAGTCAGGACTTTGTCTATTTTAAGTAACAGGAAACCTAAGTGAAGCTAACTTAGCTTACATAATCAGGGGCTCCAAGATGGACGAATTCTGGCCCAGCTGGATCCAGGCTCACATAATTAATGCTCTTTCTTTCTGCATCTCTTGTCTCTGCCCATCCTTGAGAGATACAGTGCTCTGATTGGGCGGGTCTCCTCACATACCCTGCGATGGCAGCAGGAGTTCACCTACCCCAGTCGCCTAGACTGACAATGTGGGAGGGCTGGTTTCTGAAGGAGAACGTGGGTCTTGTCTCAGAAGATGAGGGAAAAGATTCTAGGCAGGCAAAACCAAGTTGCCTATGTTACTATTGTACAACAAACTAGTGTTGAAATTTTATTCTATTAATAGCAAGTATTGCAGGGGAAAACAAATGTTATTCAGAAGTCAAAATAAAGAATTCTGAATCCAACACTAATTTATTTAGAAGTTAAGATTTTTTTCTTAATATACCAGTTAAGTTTGGAGAATTGAGTGAAAATTTTAGTCTTCTGTCTAATCATTCTAAAGACTCATTCTCTTTCTAAATTGAAGGGATATGTGAATTCACGTCTAATCTTCAAATGTAAATTGAAAGAGGAATGAAATTGAAACCAGAGACATTATGTATATTACCAAATCAAAATGATGACAGATTAGAGATACAAAGCAAGATTCTTGAGTGGAACTATCTATTATGCTCCATCAAAGTGTCAGTTAAAAAGCCCGGATGTAAAGTCACATAACTTGATTGGGTTCATATCAACATTTCTGACTGCTTGTCAGAAAAGACAGTTTAGTTAGGGAGCTGACCTCATGTATTGGAAAGTAACAGCGTGTATCATCCTTTCCTCTTAAGCAGCTTGTATGAAAATCTTCCAGTCACAAGACAGTGAATGAGCTGAGTTACTGGAAAAAATCGAAAAAGAGTTCCTATGAAATGAAAGGCATACTTCAAATTTCTAACTGAACTTTTTATTTATTGTGAGTTCAGGGATTCACCTTTTTAAGAACCAGATCTCTAGACCTGCATGAATTTGACATTGCCTCATTTTCATTGGCACAAAGACAAACACATTAGTTCCTTATCCCAGAATAACAAGACGTCCTTTATTTCAAATGGTAGAGGTAACTTGGAAACATTGCCGTAATTTATAGATACTATCTAATTGTAAGACATGTTGTTATTCCACAGGCTGAGGAAAAATTAGCTATTTAAGAGGTGGTTTATCTGAGTGAAAATTATGGCATTGCTTTGCGAGGAGTTTCTTGCATCTCATGCAAACCCAACTCCTTTTTAAGTTATCACCTGAGGAGTTATGCAATGTTACAGTCAGTGCAGATGGCAAGTCCTGGGATGGGAGTGAAGGTGTTGATCAAACGAAGAGCTATCTTAAAAAAAGCCCAAGCCATTCAATATCATCTTTTAATATCTTGTTAAGTAGGCTGCATCCATCACCAGAATGTACAATAATAATATGTTACTAAGAGAAAAGCATGTATCTGAAACTGAAACTGGCTGTGGCCTGTTCTTCCTTACAAGGAAGAGGTGGCATAATTCATTTCAGTGGAGAAATCAATTTCTATAAATCTCTATATGGTTCCTTCCTCCTCACAGAGACTTTAGAGGAGGGGAGAGGAGAGTGCGACACGGAGCAGGGACCCATCATTCATAGTCTTTGGCCATTCATGAGGGGCTTGGTACTGAGTTGGAGGATAGATGTTGGAGAGAGCTGTGGAGTTCGCTCCCACCCTGTCAACTGTAGGAAGAACCATTGTTATTGTTGTTGTTTTAGTCGTTTGTGGCAGCCAAAGAGGGAGGCAGAGCCACAGCTGGGCAACCTGGTGGGAAGCTAGAGTTAGTGAAATAAAGAAGGAAGCCTAGCATTATATTTTAAGTCGTCTGTCTTAGCAATCTGTGATGTAAGCTTCTTGCCATTCCTTGGAATCATCAGTAATAATTTGCTGTACATTAATTTTTTGTGGGGGGGTGTGTGGTTAGAATTCAAGGAAAAACAGCCTAAGTTCCACATCCAAGGTAGTGTGACTCGAAGAAATGGAGGCAAGACTTCAGTGAGACTGAGAGCTCCGTAGGGCAGGAACTCACAGAGTCACAAATAGAGCCCAAGGTTGGCACAGAAATTCCAAGGAGGGAATGGGATGATGGCTTGAGTTGACATCGGGGTTACTAACATACTAATGATTACCAACATGTATTGAGAGATTTACTCTGTACCAGACCTTGGACTAAGAGTTTACTCGTGCTCTCTTGTGCATTCTTTGCAACAATCCTACATGGTTTTAATCACTTTCCCTGTTTGAGATGAAGAAATCGAAGCATAGAAATGTTAGATAACTTGCCTTAGGTCATAAATGCTGAAGCTAAACTGAGAACATAGATCTGCATGACACAAAAGCCCATGTTTTTTGTTTGTTTGTTTGTTTTTTGCGGTACGCGGGCCTCTCACTGCTGTGGCCTCTCCCGCTGCGGAGCACAGGCTCCGGACGCGCAGGCTCAACGGCCATGGCTCACGGGCCCAGCCGCCTCGCCGCATATGGGATCTTCCCGGACCGGGGCACGAACCCGTGTCCCCTGCATCGACAGGCGGACTCTCAACCACTGCGCCACCAGCGAAGCCCAAGCCCATGTTTTTAACCAGCAACTTATACTACCTTTCCAGGGTCCCTATCAGCTCCACAGTACTGATTCGCACTCTTTGATCCACACTCCTTTCCCTTAGCAGAAGTAATTAAGTGATGCCTTTAAATGCTGCCCCAAATCCCTAGATCTTTTTAGTTTTAAAAGAAATCACTCTTATCAGTGATGGTTATCGATTATGTAGTTAGTATGTGTGGAAGGAAGAAGAAGTCTAATACCTAGTTCCTAGCCTTATGAGAATCATAATCAAGTTGGATAAAAAAAGCATTAAAATGGAAATAAAAAGCAATATATGACATTCCAAACTAAAACCAATTCTCAGCTGATGTGGGGTACCGTAAAGTTACGGAGAAAGGTGTTATGGGATTCCTGGGTCAGCTCCTCAGAAGCTGTGCGGGTTTGGGCAAGTCTCCTAACCTCCCTCACTCACAGCTGCCCATTGGCAACCTGCGAATAGTCATAGCCCTTGCTTTACCCACCAGAGCACTGACATGAGTCTCAAGTGACATGACGAATGGAAAACTGCTTTGTAAACTGCAGAGTTATTTTAAAATTCGAGTGCAAACACGATTGTCCCCCAGATATTTAAAAACAGCTCATCTTCTGCGTCAAAGGTCAAATGCCAGAAGATAAGACTATAACTAGTGCATTCAAATGAGACACCACTTTTACTCTGTCACTTATGTGGGGAGAATTAGTGGCAGGACAGCAGGCAGCAGTTGTAGCAAGGAGCCACTGATGCCAGTGAGGAAAGACAGAAGAGCAAACACAGTCAACCCAGACCCTACCCTCTCCCTCGCAGTATCCTCTCCTCTGTTGGCTATGGAACCAGCCAGTCTTACACTTTGGATATTTCTCAAGTACACTCTTTTTTTCTACTCCATCACCACTGCTTTCCTTCAGGCACTCATTACCTCTTGCCTAGGTATTGCACCACCCATCCGTCCATTTCCCACACCTCGTTTTTCTTTCTAAGATGCAAATGTGGTCATGTCACTCTCCAGCTTAAACCCCCAGACTGCCTTCCCAATGCCTGGATGAAGTGTAGAGCTGAAGCTCAGCCAACCCCTTCACAATCAGTTTTTCGCTCTTGGAGCTTCTCCAGTTGCACCCTACAGTCCAGCTTGACTCTCTACCTCGCAGCCCTTCAAGTAAGCCACGATCAAAGCCACACCTTTGCACTTGCCCTTCCCCTTTGTTCCTCTGACGATTTTTCACCCAACCGTCAACATTCAGTGCAAGAGCAGCCTCCTCTTCACAGCCTTTCTCCCCATCTTCTCCCATCCTATCACCACACCCCACACACCCAGAGAAAGCTAGGGTTCTCTCTGACCCACTGACACATTATGCATGCTCCTCTTAGAGCATTTTCCCCAATCATTAATTACTTTTTTTCCTCCCCCACTAGACTGTGCACTCCCTGAGGGGAGGGGCTTCCTCACATTTGAATCCCTGCACCTCGTACATAACAGCTCCTTAATAAGCACTGAGTGAAGAAATGTATTAACGCTGACTTAAAAGATCCCCATATTAGCACAGTTTTTAAAAAATGACTGCATTAGCAATATATTATAGAAGCACAGCTTGCTTGTAATTTTCTGTCTCACATACTCAGCATGGAAATTTTTTCAGTCAGAATACCTGAAGTTGTAATCATTTAGAAGAGGTGACACAAGCTAGATGGATTCTTGTGCTTAGAAAAATGTAAGAGAGTACAGTGATCAACAGAAAAGTCCCACCAGGACATTTCTTTATCCTCATTTTCATGTCAGATCTCCTTGTTTTGGAACCTGCAGTAAAGTTTTGACTCTATTAATTATGACATTACTGCCTGCTGCTATCAACTTAAGGACAATGTCAAAAACGCTGAACTGTGAAAACCAGCAGGGGTGAAGGAGCATGGAAAATGGAATGTTTCAGTAGGAGAAACTCTCTAAAGGAAGGAATCCAGTGCCCAGAGACCATTATCTGGTAAAAACATTTGTCTGACTGTGGGTATAAGCCAAAAACATTTCATTTACAGTGGGCACCATAGAGGAGGCCAGTGCCAGACATAACTATTTCAGCTGCTTTTTCTGTGTCATGGCAAGTATCACAGAATTCTATAGGAAAAGTAAGTGAAATGCATTAACCAGTGACTTACCCTCTGGGAAGCCACAACTTACAGCAGACTAAGTAATTACACTGAGGGGCCATGGCACCCAAACTGGTCTGGCTTTCTTTACCAGTAGGATTTTTTAGGAAGGGAAATTGGTAGTCTTTTCCCCTTTCTCCATATTTTAGAGGCTCTCTTAAGGAGCATATTCTACTGAAGCCCATGAGTAAAATCTTGCTTTCTTACGAAGGCTAGGAGTGTTGCTCTTTTTAAAAGGACAGAGGAGACCTGCCGCTGAAGGGCAGGGCAACATGACATCTTTTCCTTTCCTCAGCATTCAGTACTCTAACCTGTGCCCTCATCATCCTGGGGCTGGTACACTGCACCTGCTTCAGACACCTCCCATCATCTCAGCCCACCTACTGTTCCAGGCTTTACTGAGCCACCCAGTAAAGCCACCCAGGCTTTACTGAGCCACTCCGCAGAGGATCACCTTGCAGCACTGGGTGCAAGGTGCTCCAAGCTCTCTCACCTAATACTTTGGAGCTCCTCAGATGCCTCAATGTGGATGCCTGTGGGACCTACGGGACTCACACCTGTGGCCCGAAAGTGTCTGTGCTTGGAGGCAGGGTAACCAAATTCCCTTCTCTTCCATCCCTTGGGTGGATAGATCTGAGCCATTTCTACATGGTTCCACAGGTGGTACCATTGGCAGGAAGCCCCAGCTGCCCACAGTGGCAACCAACCAGACAACACACCCTCGTGTTAGCTCTCCTCCCTCCCTGTTTCCCACTACCCAGTTCCCCACTCTTGTTCTTCAAGATCACTTCTCAAAATGAACTACCTGCACGCAAGCTACGCCTCAGGGCTCCACTTTCGGGGAACACCCAGGCTAAGCCAGCCTCCTAACTGGTCCATAACAGATACACTTTTTTCATTACTAAATGTAACGGGTAGAAATAAACTTTTTTTGTATTTGCAATAATGAAGTTTCCACTTCTACTTTGTAATTGGGGTGGGGGAGTACTTATTTGGTCCAAGGTAACTCAGCATCTTTTGGTTAAAAAAGTCTCTTTAGATTATTATAGGGTCAGTCCTTTAGCATTTAAGCTTGGCCAGTTCTGGATTCTTCCCCTCCTCTCCTCCTGCACTTCCCCCCAGAGACCATTTAAGTTCTCAGATACTTAAATATCACCCTAGCTTCTTTTACCTTCTCTAGGACAGCATTTGCTTTCTTCTTCCCTAGGAAAAAAGTCCAGAATCTCCTGGTCTAGTAATAGTAAGAGATTGTAGGGAGAAAAAAAGACAAATAAGAAAAATATGGTTTAAAAGATTACAAAGATATTATGCTTTTTCAAGTCTCTACCCTCTTTTCAATATCTTGATACCACTGTCTACTAGCACCATTTTTTGCCATGTCAGTTCTCTAAAAAGGAAACAACAGTGGCTTCCAATTTACTATCTTTGATACCTAGTCTGAACTTCTCTTCTCTAGCTGTACTTAAACTTAGTGTCAATATCCCTTGAAGTGAAGGAGTACATAGGGTACCAAAATTGGGGTAATATTAAGAGGAGGAAAGGGGACTAAGGACGTGACCAGCAATTGCCATTAAAGTTTGCCACCATGATATACTTTTCTTACTGTCTTTCACATGACCTCCTGCAGCAAAAAACAATGCCTGGTTCAATAACCGAAGTTTACTCTCTAGTACACAGACAAACTACATTTCCCAATCTCCTTGCAGTCAGGTTGGAGCCATCTGACTGTGTTCTGGACAGTGGAATGTAAGCAGAGCGATTTACACCACTGTGAGCCTTGGCCCATAAAACTCTTCCATCCCCAATCCTCCATTTCCTCTTCTTCTGTGGTAACCTTGGGAATCACACATGGAAGATGATGACATCAAAAGACAGATGAGGGCTCCCCTGGTGGCGCAGTGGTTGAGAGTCCGCCTGCCGATGCAGGGGACGCGGGTTCGTGCCCCGGTCCGGGAAGATCCCACATGCCGCGGGGCGGCTAGGCCCGTGAGCCATGGCCGCTGAGCCTGCGCGTCCGGAGCCTGTGCTCCGCAACGGGCGAGGCCACAGCAGTGAGAGGCCCGCGTACCGCAAAAAAAAAAAAAAAAAAAAAAAAAAAAAAAGACAGATGAGCTTAGGTCTCTGAATGGTTGTCCTTTATTCTCCCCACACTGCCACCCCCATCACATTAGATTGGGATGTAAATGAATAACTAAGGTTTATTGTGTTAAGCCACTGAGACTCGAAGGTTGTTATAACAGTGAGCGCCATTTACCCTAATGCAGCCCTCAGTATCGTGCATGGGAATTCTCTTACCTAAAGTGTATACTCTCTTCCCTCCATTTTTTTCTAATCAAAATCCTACCAATGTGTAGAAACCCACCTGGAATCTTACCCAATCCACAAACTTTTTGCTGACCATTACAGCTCATGGTGACCTCTCTCTTCTTCTAACTCCTAGGGCACTGTTACCCTATTTGGACCTTAAATAAGTACTGCTTTACTTTCTTATATGGCTTTTCATGTGCTACTTGCCCAACTAGATTATAAATTCCCCAGTGTAGAAGGCTATTTGTTATTATTATCATTATCATCCTCATCATTAGGTACCTAAAGCAATTATCAACAGTCTATGGAGGTGGTACATCAGGAATGAAAAGTCAGAAGTCACATAAGGCTTATAAAGGTCCTATAAATGTCATTGCATGATTCTAGCTTGGGCTAAATATAAGAACTCAGCCCCAGTAATTCTGGCTCACAGGCACAACAATGAATTCCCTGAGGATAAAATTAATTCCTATATATAAATGAGTTGTTCAGAAATACATTTAATTTTCTTTTTTCCTCAAGGGCTAATTAATGTCAGCATTTCCCCCAACTCTCCCGTAAAAGCATATTGAACAATATCACAAATTGTGAAAGGAAGGATTAGAATGTGAGATCTCTTTGAAATTCCCCACACTACTGATTTTCTCTCACCCATATTTAGCTTCTCACTTGAAATGAAAGTCAGCAGGTTTAGTACAATTTGTGCTGGATATTATGAGTCTACTTTTCAATAATAACAACAGCAACAACAATAATAAGTACTTCTTTCCATTCCTGAATTTCCTCTCTCTGACCCTAAATGTTAAACAGTGATATTCATCATTTTTTGTTCTCTTTCTCTAATTGTGAGAAGAACAAGCTGCTAAAGTTTATCATTTCAGGTAGGCATGATTAATTTTGCAATTAAGCAAAGGGAGGTTTGGGAGTAAGTGTTTTAAGTATAAAGACTAAGAACTTGAACCAAGCACATATTCACAAATTTTATACAAGTTGCTGTTTGAAGATGCTGGAAACCATTTTAAACTGGAAAAAAAAAAAGGTGACTATAAATTTTGATGCTGTTGAACCGTGCCTGTTCAGTAATGCAGATACATACCTCTGACTCCCTTATTCATGCCACAGGGCTTAGTGCTAGCAATTTGCTTTTCTGTCCAGTCAATGCACTTTCATTGTGAGCTGGAGAGAATACTCTGCAATTGTACAGTTCATGCCCTCCAGGCGTTAGTTTCTTCTCCATCGAAGCTACTTGTGTAGAGATCAGTGTCTGCTGGCTGTACCAGTGTTTCTAACAATCACACAGCATTCAGTCTCATCCTTTTCAAGTCCCAAGTACAACATGTTAATGATGAAGAATAAATCTTCTAGCCTTTCAAGGAACAGCTTGAAAGGACACAGCAACATGGGACAAGCTTCTAAAAAAGCAAAGAAACATTTTTATGGGCAGTCTATCACCATTGCATCTGAATTTCTTAGCAACCATAATTTAACCTTTGGTTGACAGGAAGGAAGGACAAGAACTAGGATATAAATACACTGGTTCATATATTTTCCTCCTCTAAAAACTCTAATGTGAGAATTGCCTTTTAATATGTGGTTGAAGTTTTTTTTTTTAAAAAAAAATATAGCCACCATTAGAGATTTTCTGCAGAGGTTTTCAAAATGTGTTTCTCAAAGCCACAGGTTTTCCATGGTGGTACCTCAAGGCTGCCAAAATTGGGGTTGAGTGTGTGTGTGGGGAGGGTTCTTTCCCCTTCCTACCCCAGGAGTTTTGCTTTTTATGTTTTACATTTGGATTTCTACATAAAATTGACAATAAAAAAATGGATTCTGTGGGGAAAAAATCCCTGAATGAGGAAATCGTGGAGACATTTATTTTTTTTCCAGTCGAAGCAAATCATTTTTCTACATCGAAATAACCAAAATATCATGTTTCAGGAATGTGTGGAGGATATTTGCCTGGGATATACTCCCTTTTCCTAGCAGCACCCTGATTTCCTTTTGGGGAATTACCTCTTTCCCACTGACTGTGATGCTGGTGGATGGTGAATCCAGGGACTTCCCTCTACAGGAGCTGAAGTGACCTGATCTTTCCTCTCAAAGCCCCAGGACAGCAAGGGCTTTGCTCCTTCAATCACATGGTCTCTGAATCTGGAGTGAGGGACATAACGAAGGAACACAGGGGCTTGATGCATTTCATCAGTGGTACCCTGACCTGTCAGGAGACCTTGCTAGGGTTCTTCCTTCTCGTTCTTGCAGAGCTGCCCTGGTGCCTGCCCATTTCCAACTCAGATAGTTCCACCTTCTGGCAATTTAGTGGCTCCCCGATAATCCTTCTACCTGAGGGTGTTTCTTTGCAGTGTGTCTTCATTTTCCTTGCCTTTTGCTCTTTCCCAGTCCCTTTTGGACCAGCCCATAGACTGCCTTATGGCAACGCTCCACTCAAATTTAGCTACTGGCTGATCCTTGGGACGTATCCTTCTCTTCTTATAAGAGCTTTGGTGGTCCACTTATACTCTATTCCTCTCTCCTCCAATATATTTGCCAACCCTTCCCTGTTTTCCATTTGGTCTTCCTGTGCCGTGCTGATATCCCAGTGTGTTCCTGATTCTCTGTACAGTATGAGTTACAGCAACAACGGCATGAAAGTATGGAGGCCTCAATTGTCTGGAGAGTCAGGAACACCTGCCACGAAGGTAAAAGCAGAGAAAGTCAGAAACAACAAGGATGTCAGGAACCTGAGAATCACAGCACAGACTGAGGGGCAGGAGGTATTAGAGAAGGGGCAGGGAAACGCACAAAATCCACACGAGGAACTTAGGACCAGGTGCCACCATAATAAGAAAATTATTCTGCGGTAAGTCTAGTTTGCACAGGGCTTCTCTATATTCTGTGCCAGAACAGACTGCTCTGGTGAGGGGCCTAAGCATCCCCCACCACCCATCGAAAGAAAACAATATAGATTTATCCAAATTCTGTTTGGTTTTCATGAAGACAGTCCACCATTTTATTAACACAATGGAGACAATAAGACCCTCTCCGTATGATTTTTAAATAATAATAGCTGTCACTTACTGAGTGCTTACTTTATGCCATGCTCTTTGGTAAACTGCTTTGAGTATAATGAGAATTGATTTGAAGGAAGTTAAAAAAAAAACTTGCCCAAGATCACACCCCAAGTAAATAGTAAAGCTGAGCTTTGAGCTCCTGTCTGTCATCTCAGAGCCCAAGTTTTTAATCACTAAGCATCCTTCCCCTAAATGCCATTCATTGCACTGGGCTCTGGAATACACCCGTTAACTACGTCTTCCAACTCCAGGCTTCCTACCTGGAACTTAAGGAGGAGTTCAATAAATACGTGTGGAACAAACATGAAGGAGCCTGTTAGCTCAACTCTCACCTGTTGGTGTAAGAATGGGCACAGTAACCATTGTTTGCCTACAACCGCAGGTCTTTCTTCTGGGAAATGCTCCTTCCCCTACTCTACCCATATGCAAAGAGGAGCTGCCCTTCACTTTCCCATCCCACTCTCTCGTGCCTCTTCTGATTGGCCCTACTTAGAGATGACTGGAACAGGTTTGGGCCCAGCTGGGTGAACACAAGCTCGGCCAATCAGAGTCCTCCCCTCTGATCTTGCAGCTGGGACCTTAGTCTCAGTCTCCCTCTGGTGGCGAAGCTAGGAGAAGTCTGGCATGAGAGCAGCTGGTGTTTCTACATTAGGTCTGGGAATATAAAGCTGACCTTTATATTCCCAGACCTAATGTATATTATATGTAAATACATAGATATTTACATATCTATAATGTATATTATATGTAAATATATATATATTTCTGTAGTCAGAAATTGAGAGATAGAAACCATGAGGAGAGAAGGAGAGATAGTAAGAATGGCAGAGTTTGAGACCTGGTATCATGTTATTCTCAGGTCCCATCTCCACTCTTTTCCTTACATCCCCTCGCCAACTAGTTGGGTTTAGTCACTTCCAACCAAAATAGTTTTGACCAAGACGCCGTGTTTATAAAAATTCTCACTAACACGTTAAGTTCATGTTTATACTGAGAGAAAGGGGAAAGTACTTTTTGTCTTTTGTCTCTGGAGATGGCATACACTTCCTTATCGCTAAACTTAGACTCTGCAGCTGTAGATGGGAGGGTAGTGGTAAGGGTTGACAGAGCAGAGAAACAAATTTTTGGAATTCCACCAGTAGCACTCCTGTTTTTGTATATTCCTTGCTGACTGTCAAGAATTTTATACTGCAAGGAGACTTTCCTGACCATCAGACAGTGAGAAATAAAATTTTATAGTATCACATATTTCTACATAATAGCTGGTAATAAAGTTTTTATTCTGAAGAACTCTGGGGCACATAAATAGAGGTTCTTTGCCACCCTGGACATGAGGAAGTGAGCTGAGCTTAATTTAATTCCTCATTAAATTATTCTACAATAATTAAATAATTGATATAATATTACTTATCGATTTGTATCATGGGTAAATTGTGAGATAATGCTTCATCTTAACAAACAATGCATCATGGAATTGCTGCAAATATTTGGTTTCAGAGTATAAAACACTGCCCTGACAATTTACAAAATCTCCTCTTATGTGGAAACCAAAGATCATAGTGAGCCCACATACATTTAATTCACGCGCAACTTATTAAAAAACATATTATTACATGAAGCTAGGCTGCTGAGTACGGGTGTGTAGTCTGTGCACTGCGCAATGACACCTAGCTTGGAGCACAAGTGGGAGCTGAAATCTAGCTCTCACTTCTCACCCTAAGCCATGTGCCCACAAGGCTGCCTGCACGCCTTCAATGGCACCATGTAGGCCAGCAGTGGCCCTACTGAAAACAAAGCAAACCTGCCTGGGATCTAAAACTCTTTTGAAGGAAAGATGCATTCTTCTGAAACACAGAACAGATAAATAATGACAGAAGTAACATTTTCCCTATAAAAGTTAAGCACATAAATGCCCAATAAGTGCTTATTAAACTAAATGAATACCTTATCGAGAAGAAAGGTAATGGTTTTCTTGATAATATGCCAAAAGGAAAGTGAAAGCAAATGACTTAAATTATATGCTCTTATTTCTTTTCATGGCTTATTTCTTCCTTATAGCTGTTTTTGTTTTGGTCCACTCTACTCCACAGCATGAGTATTGATGACAATCCCATTGTATCCCTTCTCTTGTCACATAGGGATACCAGAAGAGTAAATACTTATTTTAACTTAAAATTTTTTTTTCTTACTATCAGTGTTTCCCTCCTCCATCTCTACCCTCATAGCTGCCCTGATCCTCTTGGAACACATGGCCGATGGGGGAAGTAGCCCCAGTGAGTCGCATAATCACATCCCCATCACTGTGGTTTTGGTTTATCAACATGGACAATAAATTCCTCTCTGTGGCTCACCATAGTTTGCTTTTTTATACCACAGAAAGGTCCTGGACATGCTTACGGTGCTGTCTATAAATAACAGCCACACATTTCCAGCTTTCGAAGGAGCACAGTCTGCTAAACATAGACTGTGGAGACAAGCAATCCCTGTTTTTCTTGCTGTATATCATGGGTGCTAATTCAGGCTCAGTTTTCCTTATTTCATCTCAGCTTGGCCTTGATTATTTTGGGGTCCTTCCACAGAGGTCACCACATCACTTCTAGTGCTTCAAAGTTAATACCCAGGCCAGTAGTATCTGCAGCCCCGGGGTTCTGGAGCCTCACAGCTACAATCACCATTAATTGGATGAGCCACAGTGTTGTTAAATAGTCTCACGGATATTCTAAGACAAAAACCAGAAGTTTGGGAGTCTCTTGGTAATTACAAGAGCCATAAGCCATTTGAAAGTTGAGGTCTGGGGCTTCCCTGGTGGCGCAGTGGTTGAGAGTCCGCCTGCCGATGCAGGGGACACGGGTTTGTGCCCCGGTCCGGGAAGATCCCACATGCTGCGGAGCGGCTGGGCCCGTGAGCCATGGCCGCTGAGCCTGCGCGTCCAGAGCCTGTGCTCCGCAACGGGAGAGGCCACAGCAGCAAGAGGCCCGCGTACCGCAAACAAAAAAAACAAACAAACAAAAAAAAGAAAGTTGAGGTCTGGGTATTACTGACCTAGAACTTCCCCAGCTGAAGCAGGAAGACAGACAACTTGGCATGAATAGCTAGAGTTAGCCCAGGGGCTCTATGGAATATGTTACTAATACAAAAGACTTATAGTGTGGTTTACATAGTTCTCCCAGCCAGTGCTAGCCTAGAGGATAACCTGGGTATTATGGGATATGACTTGGTTAAATCTTTTACTTTTTGCTTGTTTCCTTTTTTCTTTTTTTTGACGTTCTATTTTTTTCAAAAGCATATACCATTCAGCAGCAGGAATGTGAACCAGAAGTCTTTTGGAATTACTTGTTATTGGCTTTTTATTTTGGATATATTTTTTTGTTTAAGACCTTGCCCCTTTCTGTCTATAACCTTACATTTAGCTCTAAAATGCCAACAGGCCCATCAGTTACACCAGATCTATCACCAGAGTATTAACGATCCGTGCAATGCTTTTCAGTTTACAAAATGTGACATCATGTCCAGCCCATCATGGAGCCCCAGAACAACCCTGTGGAGCAGGAATTGTTATTCCCATTTGAGAATTGAAGAAACTGAAATCAGATCGATTTTTATAACAGGTCCACAGAGGACAGCCAGAACCCAGCCTCTAGCGCAGTGCGCTTTCTGTTTTAACTAGAGAGTCTTTTGTCTTTAGAACTGGAGTGACTTGGGTGGTAGAGAGGGTACTGGATCAGAGCCCCAGGACTTCCAGTAAAGTCTCTCCTTGCCAGCCAGAGAAAGTTGCAATGATTGCTTGATCTCTGAGCCTCAGTTTCCTTTTCTGTAAAATGAAATCCCCTTTTGCTCTCACGTTCTATGATCCTATGATAGGCAAACAGGACCATCAGGAATCTTTCCTACTCATATCAATACAAGTGTGATATGTGTACTTTACATGCAAAGGAAAATAGAAAAGTTGATAATTTTTCTCTTTCTGTGACTTTCTTCTGTCTTCATTTCTTTTACCGTTCCTTTAGTCTGCTGCAATGGGTGAATTATTTACTGCCATTCAAGTCTGCATTTTTGTTAACTGCTAAATGAAGAAATAGTGCTTTTCTCACATGATTTTATTGAGAGTTACTGCTCTGTCTTCACCAAATAAATCATAATACAATGTCCATATAACACAGCAAAATCTTATGAAAAGTTAGATTGGCCTTTTGGGGGGCTTCTATTTTGGGGCTTTGATTTTAGGGTTCATCTTACAGCATTTTGTTGGCTTCTGTGTTTGGGTTGGAATAGAGATGCCAACACTTTTTTCATTTCTAAACCTCAACTCTAACCTTGTCATGCATATGAAACTGGTCCTTGCTAGAAACATATGGAGAAAAAAGACTTTCCTGGGTGTCTCTCATCTAAGGCAACAGATCTGCGCATACAGTTAGATCAGAGATTATCAAAGTGTCTTCCCTGGACCAACACCATCAGCATCAACTGAGAACAAGTTAGAGATGCAACGTCTCAGGCCCCACCCAAATCCTGCTGAGTCAGAAACTCTGGGGTTGGGGCACTGAAATTTGTTCCAAGCACTCTAAAGTTTGAGAACTACAGAGAATAGATTATTGTCCTATTAGAATATTTTTTCATTCCTGGACTCCTCAGCACAGCTCTGTGGAAGTGAAATCACAAAGAATATCTGTTAGGGGAATGGAAGAAACTTTATGTAGGGCCATTAAGGCACAGCTATAACTAGAGTACCACAGTTACCTACATTGTTAGTCTCCGTTACCTTTTTAATTTTCTTATCACTGCCTTAGACATATACTATGAATGTCCTTTTCTGTATTTTAAATGTGTTTTAAACCTTAATCTCTCAATTAGCATCAATACATAGTATAAAATTTACAAACCTAAATCTTGTAACTACCAAACTATGTGCGAACCTTCATTCAATTCCACTGAACTGAGGCTGGTCATTTTTCAGTAATCATCCCTTCGGGCTGTTACTACATGGTAAATACCTTTTTGTCTTTTAGTTCTTGAGTGATTCTGGGCCAGTATGATCTATTCTTCCAAATATTTCTCCACATTGCCAATTTCTGTTCCACACAATTTTGTAAGAGACCAAGCCTGATCTTACAGGCTTGTCTCTGTACCCTGAGGAACCCTGAAGAAAAAGTACCTTCTGAGGACTTTCCTGGTGGCACAATGGTTAAGAATCCACCTGCCAATGCAGGGGACACGGGTTCGATCCCTGGTCTGGGAAGATCCCACATGACGCAGAGCAACTAAGCCCATGAGCCACAACTACTGAGCCCGCATGCTGCAACTACTGAAGCCCACATGCCTAGAGCCCATGCTCCGCAACAAGAGAAGCCACCGCAATGAGAAGCCCATGCACCGCAACGAACAGTAGCCCCCGGGGATTCCCTGGTGGCGCAGTGGTTGAGAGTCTGCCTGCCAATGCAGGGAACACGGGTTTGGGCCCCGGTCCGGAAAGATCCCACATGCTGCGGAGCGGCTGGGCCCGTGAGCCATGGCCACTGAGCCTGTGCATCCGGAGCCTGTGCTCCGCAACGGGAGAGGCCACAACAGTGAGCCCCCGCCCGCCACAACTAGAGAAAGCCTGCGTGCAGCAATGAAGACCCAACACAGCCAAAGAGAAATAAATTTTTTTTAAAAAAGTTTAAGAAACAAACAAACAAAAAAAAGGAAAGCAAAGAAAAAGTACCTTCCAGGGGCACTCCATCTGGTTTGTTAATTCAGTTAATAGCAGAGTCCTTTTCTGGGGAAAACATGTTCTGTTTGTTTTTTTTTAAATAGGATTTACTTTTTTTTTTCTTAATTAATTAATTTATTTAGGGCTGTGTTGGGTCTTCGTTTCTGTGCGAGGGCTTTCTGTAGTTGTGGCAAGTTGGGGCCACTCTTCATCGCGGTGCGTGGGCTTCTCACTATCGCGGCCTCTCTTGTTGAGGAGCACAGGCTCCAGACGTGCAGGCTCAGTAGTTGTGGCTCATGGGCCTAGTTGCTCTGCGGCATGTGAGATCTTCCCAGACCAGGGCTCGAACCCGTGTCCCCTGCATTAGCAGGCAGATTCTCAACCACTGTGCCACCAGGGAAGCCCTACATGTTCTGTTTTGATCAGCACTTTAATTTCCAAGGTTAATGCTCACAAGCTTCTCAAACATGGAGGTTCAGCCTTAACCCATTACAAACATATTATTATTCATCTCAGGATGGCAAGATTTGGGTTGTGCTACTTAATAATTGTGTGACTTTGAGCAAATTACTCAACCTCCAAGAACCTCATCTGCAAAATAGGGGCCTCATAGCCAGAGTTCAAAGTCTGGAGGAGAATTCCATTTTTTTAAAATGCAACTCACCTCTTTCCCCACCCCCAAGGTTTTCAGCTTTTGAGGGGAGACCCAAGGGCTGTCCCTTCCCATTTGTCCTGGGAAGACAATAGAGCTTTGGTGTCTATGGTACAGGTCTGAGTGCGAATTCTGATAACACTATCGTGTGTCTTTGGGCAATTTACTTAATCTCTTTAAACTTTAGTTTCCTTATCTATAAAATGAGGTAATAATACCATTTATCTTGCAGGGTTGGAGAGATAAGTATATAAAATGCTTAGCCTGGCATGGAGTGAGCATTCAAATGTATCTGTTATTATAATTATCATGATTGCCTTTCTTAGCATATGTCAAATGGTACTGACCCCCTCTTTGGACCATACCATCCATTGATTTTCTTTTTTTTTTATCATATCAAGGCAGAGTTATAGGACATCATTTCCTTCACTCTTTTTCATCAATTCAATGCCAAGCTATATGTGACTATTGGCCGCACTGTTTGAAGCAGACTTTTTCAAGATTAAGATGGGGCTTCTCAATCGATGATTGGTTTTGACTTCTGGAGCTGAATGGTTCATTTATGGGCAGATGACCACGGGCTTTTTCTCATGGCCCGTAGCCTGTAGCCAAGCCCATTGTAGACCACTGGGTAGTTCTTGTCACCACCATCCCTGATGGTGGGGGGCACGGGCCATGGTGAAAGCTAATCACAAAATTCTTTTGCCTTCTATTGCCTTACATTGTAACAGCACCCACCCTCACAAAAGCACCTTTTCATATCTTTCCAGTTGCCATCATCATGCCTTTGATCACTCCTCGTTTGGCAAGAGCTCTACACTAACAGCATAAAATGGAACTGGATTCTGAACTGGCCTTCCAATGACAAGGTAGAGATGATCTCAAAACACAGGGCAGGAAGGACACTTTTGATAATGTTTGCTATTTTGATAGCATTATTATCCTTAATTTATAAAACTTCTCAAACTTAGGATTCATCTGGTCAAACTGTGATTTTACAACCTTAAAAATATGCTCTCACACTGCAACCTCTGCTTTATACATAGGCATATTCCCATAATTAGATCATGAGTTAAGTTTTAATCATATCAATCATTTATAAATTATATGGGCTAAAGTGTGACTAATGGCCCTGGTTATTAAGTGAAGAAATATGTTGGAACTTAAGTCATTTAACAGTACCCAAGCAGGTAAACATTTGATAGAAAAGCCTTAGCTAGCTTAACAGCTGTATAAAATAACACATCACATATTTTTGCAAAATGACTTCTGTATTCAAAATCAAGGTTAGAACTCAAGAGTGTTCTCTTTTGTCATGAATATATTTCAATTTTTGAAGCAGAAACAAGAGACTGCTTTTATTATACTATTTATGGTAGTTAATTATCTCTTTATAAAAGGAGGTTTCATATAACCTATTTTAGGAAAAACGGTTAAGAAGCTATTTTGGTTTTCAGTGTCCAGAGATTTTGCTCCTTAATTTTATACCATACTTATATATTGTAATCAGAGTGGGTTTTTTGTGCATGGGTTTTATTCAGAGGAATTTACTGAAATTCAGAGAGGATATTAGTCCCTGCCAGTCACCAATATGAATATAGCTCAAGATTGGTCAATGATTGTACTATTTCCAGGGATAGATTGGAATAGAGCCTGGTGGGGGCAGGGATGGCTAGGGGAAACTTAGGGACAGTAACTTCACTTCATGAATACTAGGAAAAAATTTTGGTATGTGCACATTTGCTATTATTCAGTTTTGTAGCCAAACATTGCTTCTTGGGTTTTTTGTCTTATCAATGAAGCCAAAGATATCCCAGTTTTCATTGGTGCTGTCAGTTTGATTCCTGACTTTATCAAAAAGCCACTCTAACAATCTCCATCCTAGTGTTAGCCTCAGCTAAATAAATTCTTCTTGAAGGTGTTATCTTCAGTCTTACAAGAGGCTACATTAGAGTTGAAGCATAGTAGTGATGAAGGTATAAGTGCATGCTAAACCAGCTTAGGGAAAAGGAGCTTGGCTTTCTGAGTGTTAAGGTGATTGTTCCCAGAATCCTGACTCAACTGAAATTTCTACGTGTGAATGTGTCATGAGATGAAATTTTAACTGAAGAATTGAAATATTCTTCTACACTACTATGCAAAATCTCCCTCTTTAATAAAAAATGCACTGTGAGGTAACTGGCCCTATTAACAGAGATAGTGGTGTGTAAAACATTTTATAAGCAATATATTATCATGCAAACAATAACTATTATTACAGCTTTTAACAAGTGGGAACTTCATGGCCGAAACAGTGAAACAAAAGTTCCTATAAGGTATCATGAATAAATAAGCACACAAAAGGCCCAGCAGTGTTTAGCAATGTTCCCTGATGAAGGATGAAATGTAATATCTATAAACAGAGTCCTGGGCCTTCGAGGTTATTTATAAAGTCTGTTTGGGATTGTGGTAAAGATGATTCTCAATTTCTGGAGCCTAAATCTCTCAAGGGCTTGTCCTTTTATTAATCATTTACATCATACATGATGTGTTCTAATGTATATGCTTTCCACCTGAGATATTACTGTAGCCAAAATACTTCAAAAATGTTAATGTATATTTATATTCTCTAGAAGTTGTTCAATGGAAGCAAGGAGCTAGTTTAGGACCTCCAACCCTTGTAGATCAACTCACCCCAAATCAATACTTTGAAAGACAAGATTCAGTTAATTGAATGACCAATTTGCCAAAAATTACTGGTTTAGCGAAAATGGTTTTAACATTTGAAAAGGAATACTCAGTTTCAGTTACTGATGATAAAACATACACAATTAATGCTGATATGTCATTTGAAGAACTGGCCAAAAAAAGAAAACTCTAAAAATGCTTAAAGTTTGAAGAAATTGAAATTGTCACCCCCCAAAATAGTCAAAATAATTCCAATACCTATAAAATGCTAAAAACTTGTTTTCAAATAAGGGGCAGTTGAAATATGTATACTTTGTGGCAATTTGCTGAAAGGCTTGATGTGAAAACTTTACAGAGCATCAGAAAAGCTAGGAGGGTGCCCAGAGGGAGTATTATACTGGACCATGTGATTAACATGGGTAGAAAAATAAATGAGCTGGAATGTGACAGGAGAATCCACATCACCTCAAATGTTGACTGTGAGTCATTAAGAGTTGAAGGTTGATATGCTACCTGACAAACTGGCAAAATATCTTTAAAATATTGCCTGATTAGGAAAATGTAAAATGGCATTAAATGAGATCCCTAGTTACTTTATTGATTTTCCCCAAACTTTGAAGAGTTTTGGTCTGTTGTAAACTATACAGTTTTGTTGTTGTTTCTCCTGTGCATTGCTACAAAGTGAGTGTAACTGAATCTCCAGGACACTTCATTCTTTGGCATCCTGTGTTGTCAGCCGTCGTACTCAGTAATCATCGGAATTGATATTTGTGTCCCAATGTGGATATTTCTCTCACAGTGGCAACTGTCCTAGAACTTCAGTTACCCGCTTCTTGATTCTTAGGGCTGACAATTCCTGTAGCCTTGGATGACTTGATGACACCAGCTACCAGAATCGCCAATGCTACTTTTCTTAGGTATTATTAGTCGTATCTATTATTGTTATATAATATGGTTGGTAGTGGTCCCTCGTGTGTTAGGCAAACAATAGTGGAAATTTATTGGCAGCAGTCTGGAAGCCCAATCCACTTACGTTATCCTCAGGGAAAGTCGGGCTTCCCCTAGCATGATGTGACAGTCAGGAAAGCAGCAGAAATTGATACCACATAAGCAACTGTAACAAACTCCAAGGCTGGAGGCATGTATCACAGTCTCGGGACATGGGCTTAGAAATATTTTTAGATGCAGGGAAGTGGGAAGTGGTGAGTGGTTTTGAAGTTTCCATCCTTACACTGCTGCCCCAGAATCTGCTAAGTTACTTTGATACATTGAACTTCAACTATGAAGATGAGAAGATAGTCTCATCTTTATACCCAGAATCTTATGAAGGGAAATTCCTGTCTTCTGACAGTTTGTGTCATCAGGAGTTATAACATTACACATTACAGCAGTAAATGAGGTTCACTATGTGTAGGGATTTTTTTAAATTTCAGCTTTATTTATTTATTCCTCTTAAAGCATTTATTTATTTATTTATTTATTTGGCCGTGCTGTGTGGCATGCAGGATCTTATTTCCCCAAGCAGGGATTGAACCCGTGCTCCCTGCAGTTGAAGCATGGAGTCTTAACCACTGGACTGCCAGGGAAGTCCCTAAATTTCAGCTCTGTTGAGGTATAATTGACCTATTAAGTTTTAAGATATTTAAAGGGTACATAGTGGTGATTTAATATACATATACATGATTAAAGAATCCCCCTTATCCAGTTAATTAATACATCCATTACTTTATTTATTAATTGGTGAGCCCATTTAAGTTCTAATATCATATGATACCACTCATATGTAGAATCTAAAAAAACGATACAAATGAACTAATATACAAAACAGACATAGAAAACAAACTTATGGTTACCAAAGGGGGAACGTGCGGGGTGGGATAAATTAGGAGTTTGGGATTAACATATACACACTACTATATATAAAACAGATTAAACAACAAGGACCTACTGTAGAGCACAGGGAACTTATATTCAATATCTTGTAATAACCTATAATGGAAAGGAATCTGAAAAAGAATATATATATATACATATATATGTATAACTGAAACACTTTCAGGTGCTGTACACCTGAAACTAACACAACATTGTAAATCAACTACACTTCAATTAAAAAAAATAAGTTCTACTCTCTTAGCAAATTTCAGTTATACAATACAGTGTTATCAACTACGGTCACCATGTTTTACCTTAGATTCTCAGACCTTATTCCTCTTATAGCTGGAAGTTTGTTCAGGTCTTCTTTATATCTATGTGTCTCTTTATGTGGTTATTTGCCTACTCCCTATAGTGAAAAACTTTCAGCAATAGATGGATTCGCTCCCAAAGCCACAGAAGAGGTGGAATATCCAGCTGTTTGGGAAAGGTTACCTAGATTCTTGATAGCTTCCATAATATTTCTTCATTTAACATGAGCAGAATAGCTTGAGTGGTCTGTGCTCACCAATGCCCTTACAACTTTGCCCTCTGGGATCACGTATGTCTTGAAATGCAAACTGGGTACATCTCAACTCTCCTGTACCTCTTTTCCACCACACACCGTTCCTCTGGTAAAATAAGCCCAGGAGCAGAAGTTGATACAAATTCCAGTGACATTGCATTTACACTATCACCAGCAACACAGTAACTGCCACATCATTTCAGGGTTTATCCTGAGAATCAAAGTCAGATGGGAAAATTTTGGGTAGGGCAAAAACTCAAGATTCATGAGTTTCCACCTCACTTCAAACCCACCAGTGTTTTCATTCTACATTCTGAGTGTTTGGTGCCTTTGTTCGAGATGAGATGGCAAGACAGACGTGCCAACACAGTTATACACAGCACATGAACATGAAATTATATAGAACATGTTAATTTGTTTAATGCATTGGGGGATTCAGACATATCTACTCAAGCATCTGACCAAAAAAGATGGGAAGTTACCACTGTCAGGTAATTGTATAAAATCGTATAAAATGGAATGCCCAATTTTTGTTGAAATAAGAGTATTTCACATGAAAATTATTAGATTACATTGATAAATTTTTGGAAATATTTTAACATTCCTAGGGTTCTTATTCCAGTATCTTAGGCAACATTAGTTAATATTAAAATGTAACTCAATTTGAATATCAGCAGTTACCAAAATTAATCATTTCTCTAAAAGTGCCAAGTTTATTAAAGCCACAATAATATAATTGTCCTGACCGCTAAAAGCACATGTAGAAACCGTCAAATGGGTCTCAGATAATAAAACATGCAAAATTAAGGTGGATGCTTGGTGCAGGGTCGGGCACATGGTAGGTATCCAGTAAACATTTATTGAATTAAATATTGAAATAAATGTTGCTTGGGTGCTGTTGATGGGTCTGGCTTATCTTGCAAGTCTCCTTTCTCCCTTATAGAGAGATTCTCTTGTCATCCTCAGAACTATTAATCTGGTTTCCATCGCCCTTCATCTATCAGACATGTCTGGACTCAAACCATAGAAAGTGTTTAGTGTTTTTTCTTAGCAACTCCTCAGCCCCTGTGCACATGAGTGGTTCAAAAAGATGGATATTGCCTACTTCCTCTGTTTCAGCCCAAACAAAAAAAAACTTGTTACAGATGGATCTGTGGAGTGATGATTAAATGCAGTCATTCTGTAACTGATCAGAAAAGTGTAATTCTTACTAAGGATTGTGATTTAGGAAACCAACAGAAACGTGGTTCCAGTTGAGACAGATGTGAGCTATTGGCCTATCGTCGCAGGCTGGGTTGGAAAACAGTGGGCACAGTACTGGCTGGTGAAGCTGCCGTGGGCGCACACCGTGGTCATACTGAGTGTGGTGGTAGGAGGGACAAATTTCTTTAGCTGCCATTAACACAAAGAGAAAGAAGCCACCACTTCTGCAAAGCCTTTTCTTTTCCAAGTGAGAATTTTGAAGCCATTTGACAAGGGAAAGAAGGGGAAACTAGTTGATAGCCTTTGCTTCCTTCCCTAGGGTTGAGGGTTTATTAAAGGGCACTGAAAAGGGGCAGAGATCAGGAGGATGAATTTGAGGCAACATCTTCAGACTGAGAATGAGCTAAGTGATCTGGACATTGGGAATTCTGGCAAGATGGGAAAAGGAAGTGCTGCTGTTTCATTTACTGGTGTAGCATAAACCTAAGTAAACAGTCGTATCTCAGAGCATAAAGCACCCTCTATCGCCTACCCTTCCACACCCCATAAATATGATGGGGGAAAAGAAAGCTGGCGAGTAACTTTCTTTAAATTCTCAGAATACAGGGTATAATCATAACCTACTCTTTATTTTCATTTTACTAGAATAAAGAAAATAAAAACTTTTTTTTTTTTTTTTTTTTACCATTTAAAAATGGACAAAGTGATGGAACACTAGAGTGGTTTACTGAAGAAAGAGGAAAAACGAGAAAAATTCAGTTATCCTTGGTCTCTTAAAGAACACCTCAGGCAGGATAGGCTGTATGCAACATACCCCTGATCTGTGAGAATCTCTATACTTGCATAAGAGTTGTAAGGAGCACCGACCATGGTCCGCACATATGAGCGTCAGTCTCTCCAATACGCTTTGCTGTGTAATTAGTGGAATGAGAAATGAAGACATAAAAAGGCCAGGACTGGGCTTCCCTGGTGGCGCAGTGGTTGAGTCCGCCTGCCGATGCAGGGGACACGCATTCGTGCCCCAGTCCGGGAAGATCCCACGTGCCGCGGAGCTGCTGGGCCCGTGAGCCATGGCCGCTGAGCCTGCGCGTCTGGAGCCTGTGCTCCGCAATGGGAGAGGCCACAACAGTGAGAGGCCCGCATACCGCAAATAAATAAATAAATAAATAAATAAATAAAAGGCCAGGACTCTGAGAAATTTGTACATGAGTGTTACTGCTCGCATCTGACTCCTTTTCACTCTGAGAGCTCCTGTGGTCCCTGCTAAGGACTCTTTGCTGATACAGAAGAACGTACCTCACACCACCCCGCCCTTTCTCAAGATTCATAATAAATGATTTGCATCAAGCCAGGCCTCCAAAAGAGACCTGCTGGGTGATGCGGAATGTGCAGAGAGTACAGCTGAGAAATAGACCGAGCAAGTGGCTGGGGTCATAGAGCTCGGCATTGCCGGGGGATGCACGGGACCAGAGACACTATCATTTACTGGAATGGATCTTTCTGGGCTGTAAGGACTTGATATTTCAATGTTTATGAAATTACCTCACAGGGAGAGAGAAAGCAATTAACTATCAGAGTAATTTCAAATAGCATTTTAAAATTCAGGATAACAAAAACAGGGAAAAGTGGATGTCATTAATGAATCACTATGGCAAGAGGAGAAATGAAAACACTCTTTTAAAGTGATCAGAAAGTATTTATGAAATGCCTACTGTTTGCCCAACACTTGTGAGATTAAGAAAGTCATATAAAACATGATTCCATCCCTTAAGGAGATCATAGGTTTTATATTTGACTTAGCTATAAAAGCATTTTAAGTATACAAGACAGGTATGTTTACAAGTGTATGGGTTATATGCAATGGTGAATTGGTAAATCAGCTCTCTTAGAAAACATAAAACTCTGATTTGCAGTGTTTGCCAGTTTCTGTGGTACATATACTCCCACCACGGCCATCACTGAATGCAGAGTTGGAAAGGGGTGTGCAAAACTGTCTCTCACAAGCCAATAAAAGCCAGCTCCAGTACACGTGGGTCATGTGTCTACATGAACAACACCTTAAATAATGTTATTTAGATGTCTAGATGAGGGAGGTCAGCCAGTCAGACTCCTATTAGGAAGACCTTAATGGGGGAAGATAGGATTTAAATAAGAGGAGGTCTTTGTATGTTGAACTTTAAAAGATAAGGCTGCTTGGTTTATTCTCTCCACCTTTTCACACCCTGGCACAGCCTCTGGATGTAGTAGATACTCAATAAAGAAATGTTTGCTGAATAACAAAAACAAATGAAAGACTGAAAGCAATGGGGAGGTATTTTGGAGCAAAACTTTTTTTCTTCAAAAACAAAAATAAAGTTGGAGAGACCAAAGCAAGTAGGACCAAACATTAATGTCTATTAAAGCTGTTGGTAGATGCATACATATGGTTATTATGTATTTTATTTCCTGCTTTCTTCTGTGTATTGGAAATATGTCACAAAAAGTACTTAAATCTTTAAAAAGCTGAGAGGAAAAGGGAATTTTGTGAATAAAGGCACAGAAGTAGGAATGAACACAGTGTGGTGGGTGCCTAGTAGACACTTTGAACTGATCAGAGTGCGGCAGTGAAGAGCAAAAATCAAGGCTGGGTGTAAGAATGTGAATGAATGGAAATCTCACCCCGGTTAACTGCTGCCTTTCCCACTGCTTCTTAAGTGGTACTAAAGAACTCAACCCATTCTTTCTCCTTAGAATTATAGTTCATTTGTTAAAATTTGAATTTCTGTATCTGTGGAGGAAAAATATTAACAGTAATCAAAATTAGATTTAGATGGGGAGGGAAATATTCACCTTATTTCACAGGGAAACGGACAATTAAATAAAAACATTTGTTTTTGTGAAATGAGATCAGTGGTGTTTATTAATGCTGCCTCCATATTGAACACAATTCAAGTTGTCCAACCCCCTTTTCCTGCCCTAAAGGCACACATATTCTGAAGAAGTCTAAAATAGTGTCCAGTTGGACAAATGTATAGAATGGCATGGGGTCCTCTGAATTAGAGTTGTGTTCTATTCATTGCATAAAACAAAGAATAAGTCAAACATAAATTTACACTCTTTTGGAAGTCTACTGTGGATAGAATGAAAGAGGACAGAATGTAATAATCACAGTAAGCTGGCATTCAGGGAACTGGAAAAAATATAGAGAAGGGCCTTCTCCAGTCTGCTCTGTATATCTCACATCTCTATATTAGCATCTTGTAGTGTTAAAGAGCACCTTAGAAAATAACTTAGAGCACAAACGTTCTCAGAAAATATTCACTGTACTTTCAATGCACTCTAAATAATGCATTTAGCACCTTACAGACATGCCATCAAATCACAGTAATAGGCAGACAACAACAAATGCTTGCCTGAAACACAGGATTTCTAGAACTGAGGATGGAGCCTACATTATTCTTTCAGGTCCTTATTATCTAAAGCTTGCTTAGATTAGCTACATTAGAATCTGTATTAAAATAAAGGCTACAATGGTGGCTATCTATTAAGCAAATGGGGTCACAGATTAATCCCCAGAAACAATCTTCAAACAGGGGGGTTGATAAAAAAGTTTACCAGCTGATGCATAGTTAAGATGCACCTGGTACACATTTTAGTGACAAGTAGTCATTTGGAACACACTCTACCATCCTCCTGTATTTTCCTCATAGAGTCTAAGTCCAAGCTGAGCCCCATTAAAATGCTATTTCATTCTCATTTACATTTTCATACACAGTCATTTCCCCCTTTGTTAGACTCCCTGAGCTTGCTTTTATGAATTTTTTAGACTATCTCATGGTATAAAACTTCTACCAGTTATCATGGAATTTCCAGGTCAGATGGTTTTCCTCCTACCAAAAATTAAGTAAAGAAAATAAAAAAATCTTTTCTTATTCCATTCTACCATGCTTACCAAATTCTGACATTTCTAGCCACCATTTATCTTCATTTTTTCTCATATTTACAACCTTCAGAGATACATATGAATCAGTCCTTAATAAGTTTCTCTCAGCTAATGTGTTTAGTTCTTTTCATTTCACCACACTATTTATTTTAAATTTAAATTTTTTATTGAAGTATTGTCGATTTGCAATGTTTTGCTAGTTTCAGGTGTACAGCAAAGTGATTCAGTTTTATATATATATATTATTTTTCAGATTCTTTTCCATTATAGGTTATTACAAGATACTGAATATCGTTCCCTGTGCTATACAGTAAGTCTTCATTGTTGATCAAGTTTATGTATAGTAGTGTGTATCTGTTAATGCCAAACTCTTAATTTATCCCTGCCCCCGCTTTCCCCTTTGGTAACCATAAGCTTGTTTCCTGTGTCTATGAGTCTATTTCTGTTTATCACACTATTTAAACCTAGCATCCTTTAAACTACTCCTGTGTTCCTCTCTGAATTTTTTCTTTCTCTTCAACTTTCTGGCACTTGTGTTTAACACTATAAAGGAAAACTAGTAGAACACGTCTTTAAGAACAATTTTGGACTGAATGCTTAAATGTAGCTTCCGGAAATACAGATTTAAGTGCAGTATTTCAGATGTGGTCTAATAGGCCATGTGAAATGACAAGAGTGCTTTCCTGATTGTCGAAACATATGTTCTGATATTCAGCACAGTTGGGTGCCAGAGTTTTCCCGATTATCTCTCCTTCTTCTGTCCCAGGTTCTCTTTGACCTATTCTGTGGCTACATATCCTTATGTTAAATCCTCATTCCTCAAACATATAATCTGCATTTTCAATGCTTGCCTCTTTCTCATGCTTTTTCTCCTAGTTTTACACTTTCTTCAGCTCTCTTTATTAGGTCTCTAAAACCTTTTTTTAAAAAAACAGCTCTGTTTTTATGTGAATTTAAGTACAGCCACATATTGTTTTTTTAAACCATATGGTTTACCACTAATTTCCCAAAGTTGCAATAAACTCTCAAAAGATAAAAAAGTGGTCTCATATATACAACGGGACTCAAATTTAGACTTTTGGCATTGTTCCCAAGAGGAGACACTCCTAGAGAGTCAGTCATGACAAGAGTGGTATGCTCAGTTTGCAAAAATCTATCAAGCTATACACTGAGGATAGTTCCACCTTTCTGTATGTGTTTTATACTTCAATAAAAATTTAAATAACAAAAAAACAAAACAAACTCTGTATTTGTTAAGATAAGATTTCGCCAGATATCTTACTAATCCTGGCATTGCTAAGATTGAGATCTTCATGCATTCTCTGAGGCCTGGATAGGAGATAATCTAGATATTTCATGTGCATTTAAATGAAAATAACATACCTAAATTAAGAGGTAGTATTTGGAATTTCATAATAGGACATGTATTCTATATCTTTGTGTCTTTGCTTCTTGATATACCCATCTTTCAAGCAAAGCGGTGGTATCTCTTTTCAAAAAGCCAGAAGACCTTTAAATTAGGGCTCCTCAGAAATCTGACATCTTTATGATTTCTTTAAATGATGCTGCAATAAATGTAACATATTTTTACATAGGTTAGATAGAGATTATTTGCTAATCCATCTAATTATGAGTGAGTATTATGCCAAATTGGGATTTCTGGTTTAAGAGGGAGTTTGAGATTGTATATTTCGATATTAATGACGCAAAAGTCATTTTAAAATTGCTGTATAAAGTGGCATGTTAATGATAAAATTCTACTCATGTTCCTTATACCGAAGCAGTATGACTTATATATTACAAAAATTACAGAGAAAAACCCTTGGAAAAGTCAGTTAAGAAACTTCCATTAAAGTTCACTCTGGTCTCATTGAAACCCATGTCTTCAGTAACCTTCACAGCTATTTGCCCATAATTCCCTAATTTGTATTTCTAGTCCAGACCTGTCCTCTAGGCTCCAGGCTATATGTGAACTTGACAGCACCACTTGCATGTCTCATATACGCCTCACCTTCTACATGTTCAAAGCTGAACACGAGGTCATGCTCCCAGCCGTGGTCCTCCTCCAGTGTTCTGCACGTCAGTGCTCGGGGGATAACACTGCCATCTACTAGGTTGTCCAAGACAGAAGCCTAGTAGTTATCCGTGGCATCTTCCCCACCCCCCCCACCCCGTCTATCTACTCCATCACTCCATTCTGATGTAGTGTATCTCCTAAATAGTAAATCTGTCCACTTCTCTTCATGGTCACTGTCGTCCATTTAAGCCAAAGCCATCATCATTTCTTCTTTATTGATTGGGTGACTAACCATCCAGGTTTGCTCAGGACTAAGAGGCGTCCCAAGATGTGGGATTTTCAGTTTTAAAAAGGATCAGTTCTAGTCAAAGACAGATGAATTGGTCATCCTAATTATCAGTGGTATCTCCCTGATTCCACTTTTGCCTCCCTCCAATCCTTATCCACACTGAAGCCGGGGTGATTTGTTTAAAATAAATATTAAAAATATGATGTATCACTTCATACCTGTTAAAATGTTTAAAATTAATAAGACTGACCATACTAAGTGTTGGTGAGGATATGAAGGCGCTAGAACTCTTATATACTGTTTATGGGAATGTAAAATGTACCTTCGAGTAAAGAAATGTATTTTGGAATGTAAAACCACATTGGAGAATGGTTGGGCAGTTTCTTAAAAAGTAAACTTATACTTACCACCCACGCTTACATTTATCCAAGGAAATATATGTCCACAAAAGACTTTTATATTCGTAGAAGCTTTATTCAGGATGGCCCAAAAGTAAGAACAACACAAATGTCCACCAACAGATTAATGCGTAAACAAATTGAGATATATCCAAAGAATGGAATACTACTCAACAACAACAACAACGAAGACACATTACTGATACCTGCAACAACATGGATGAATATCAAAAACATGCCAGTGAAAAAAACCAGACATAAAAGAGTACATACAGTAAAATTCCATTTACATAAAATTGTAGAATAGGCAAAAATAATATATATAATGAGAAAAAGCTGATTAGTGGCTGCCTAGGGCTGGGGAGATATCACTGAGACTAGAAAGGGGCATGAGACATCTTTCTGGGCTAATAGAAATATTTATATCTTGATTTTTGTAGTGGTTACAAGCATATATACATTTGTCAAAGCTCATTAACTATATACTTAGAGTGGGTACATTTTTTTTTATTGGGGTATAATTGCTTTACCATGGTGTGTTAGTTTCTGCTTTATAACAAAGTGAATCAGTTATATATATACATATGTTCCCATATCTCTTCCCTCTTGCGTCTCCCTCCCTCCCACCCTCCCTATCCCATCCCTCCAGGCAGTCACAAAGCACCGAGCTGATCTCCCTGAGAGTGGATACATTTTTTTGTATGTAAATTATACTTTGGGATTTAAAAAAATATAAGTAATTTAAAAAAAAACCCCTGCAAATCTGATCATGTCACCCTCCTGTTTAAAATACTTCAAAGGCTTCCTATTACTTTCAGAATAAACACCAAAATCTTAACACCTGGCCCTGCCTGCCTCCCTGATCCCACTCATACCACTGCCCCCATACTTTCTGTGACCCTGACCCGCAGACCTTTACTTTCTTTTCTTGGCTCCTCCAGAGCTCTACCACAGGGCCCTTGTACATACTTTTCTTTCTGCCTGGTGTGCTTCCACTACCCACTTCTTTACAGCTAGTTAACACCTACTCATCCTTCAAATAGAAACTCAAATGCCACTTCCTCTAGGAAGCCGTCTCTGATACCCATATTGCATCAGGTCTGCCTATGATACACTCTAATTGCAACTTCTATGCAATAGAAGTGCCTTTATAGCACTTATTGCAATTTGTAATTGTATATTTGTGAGATATTTTGACTGTTTGCCTTCCCAGCAGACTTCCTTCCTTCCTTCCTTCCTCCCTCCCTTCCTTTTTTATTTTTAATACTAAGTGAATTAAAAAAAAAAATAGACAGCTCGCCATTTTATTTTATTCTTGGTTGCACCTTGCGGCATGTGGGATCTTAGTTCCTCACCAGGGATTGAACCCTTGCCCCTGAAGTGGAAGCACAGAGTCTTAACCACTGGACCGCCAGGGAAGTCCCCCAGTAAACTTTAAACACCACGAGGTTAAGACTGTTTTACCCACTAATATATCCTCACACTTTACACAGTTCTGGGCTTAGAGTAGGACTAATAACTCAATCAATATTTGCCAAATGATTGAATGCTCAATTGCAAATGATAACTAACAATCACTCTTACATTACAGTAGAATAGTATCTCAATCAATCGGTCTATGCAGTTTTATTATTTAAATTCAAATTAATTAGTAAAGCATTTCAACTTACAAAGATTTTACACCTATGTAAGCCTCACATTAATATTTTGTCACCAAAGGCCAAGCAAGTCATTTGGCTATCCAGTTGTTCTATAGGTGTCCAGAAATTTGAAAACTTATAAAAACCAGCCATAGGATAGAACTCAAAAAATCATATTATTTTTATATTGTTAGTCATTTTTGGAACTTGGATTGTTAAATAAAAAATCTATTTCTACTAGCGTAATATATTGATGTTTGTCTTGCCAATATAATTTAAGATGCAGCTTACTTGATAACAACTGAAATGTGTTCTTACACATTTTATAATAAAACACACTTGTGAATAAAGAGGAAATATCAAAGTCATTATATAACTACCTCAACAGAATTATTATGTTATGTTAGGAATCCATCTGATAAAAGCTTTTAATGACACCGAACCTGGGTAACCTTTTAAACACATTAGAGTTAGTAGTTATATTTCCTCATGAACCTTTCTTTATGTTTTACTGTAAGCTATTCTCAGAAGAACAGAACACTTTTCTTTTGGGGTTTGCAAACTATCAGGATAATGAAAACTAAGATATTTTGAACTAGTAAGAAAAGGATGTGATCTCAAATCTTTTGGACATGTGAATTATCCCGCTACTTATTCTACAAAACAGAATAAAAATCACCACCTCTGCTCTGTGTGATGGTGGTTAACCATAATCTCTTGTCAAAATACTTAACATGGCAAAAATAAATTCACCCTGAGTTGATGAAAGTGGATCCTGTTTTTGTTGAATTAATGTTGGCCAGTAAGTTACTTATGATTAGTGGGATTTACTTCTAGCAAAAATATTGCCACTGCATATTTATGGTTCTTTTTTTCTCAGAAAACAACAACAACAACAACACAATAACAAGATATAATCCATGTTTCCTTTTTTTAAATCTTAGCGGTCAGAAAACTAGAGCCTAATTCAAGACTCAAGTTTTTTGCTCTTTTCAGGTACTGGGAAGCTTTTCCTATTTTATACCCCATGTTAAAAATCCTTTCTCCAATTCTTTGATAGACATGATAAACTTCTATAAAATAATCTATTATTGACTTTAAAATATTAAATAGCTAACTTATAGACTTTTGAATATTTGCAAGTCATCAATGACCTGATCTCTTAAGGTCGAATGGAGGATAGGGACTGCCTTCCTTGCTGTTGTATCTGTACACACCACAAGGCCAACCAAACACATTCCTTGATTAGCGTAGGGGCTCAATAAATGTTAGTCCCCAAATGAGCAAAATTATATAAGAAAATTCTGAAGTAATTTTATAATCTATCTTCTAGCTGTAGCCAAAATAAACCATCATTCATACTACATTCATGCTTTCTGATTTAGCTAATAAATCCAGGTGGAACCTGAATTTTTAAAATGAGAGGGTAGTTGATCCCAACAGAAGGAAAACAAAAATGATTTTCAGAACTGTCAAATTAACGTCTTTACTATGACTGAGTCTGGAATCAAAAAGACCTGTTGTAGTGAATGGGAAGATGTTATGCATTCTGAAACCAAGACTACGTCATCCTGCCTGCTGAACTTCAAAATCAAGCAGGCATGTTACAGCAACAGCATTTACCTGATTTGTATTCAGTGAACTGTTTGAAGTGCCTTTGATAAAAATTGTCGATGATCACAAATATCAGAATACAGAATGTTCATATGCCTGGTGTCTCTTGAATTCCTGCAACTTGGGTCCATATGGATTCTAACTCCACTGGTAGGACTCATAAGTGGCCAAATGCCCTTTGTGTTTGTACTGGCAATTGTCAGTAATTGCCTACTTTTACTCATTTCTCATAATTACTTGCTTAATTTTAGTGTAACTTAAGTTTATGGAATTATTAATACATATGCTTAACTCATCAATCAGCCATAGATTCCCACTCTCCTCCACCCCTCCCACCCCATTTTTAGTTCTAACCTAAGAACCAAGACCTTTCTTCCAAATACACACACAGAATAAAGCCATTTCCATCAGACCTGGAAAATCTTAGACACAGAATTGAATCTTGGTACTTACTCACTCCTATGGGTTAGTAGTCAGGCATGAATTATGGAAAGCAAGAATCTATTCTCCCATTTTTCAAACATTTTCAGGGAGAGATGAATTTTCAGATTCCAAAATTATATGACAGTGAAGTCAGGATGACGACTCTCTCGCTCTCTCTGAGTGTTAATTATTCATTGAAAAGCTTTTTAAAGATACAGTTCAATATTTCTTTACTGACTCACTTAATAAAATTACAAGTAGTAATTGGAGTCCTCAATTCCTTATAATGGCACTTAACATTTGTTATAATCCTAAATCACCTTTAAAGTGATATAAACAATTTTCTGAAAATGTTAAAGTCCACTACTCCTTGTACATTAGCTACCATTGCTACCAACCATTAGCAGGATTTACCCAATCATTATTTCTGTATTCGTGCATCAATTGATATTGATCTATCCACGTTCTTTTTTCTTTTTGTTGTGATAATGAGATCTATTCTCTTGACAGATATTTAAGTGTACAATACAATAGGCACAGTGTTGTACAGCAATCCGTAGAACGTATACATCTTGCAAAGCTGACGCTTTATACCCTTTGATCAGCAACTCTCCAATTTCTCCCTCCCGCCCCCGCCACTCCAGCCCTGTCAACCACTGCTTCATTCTTCACTTCTTTGAGTTTGACTATTTTAGGTACTTTCTCACCTCGATATCTGCACAGGTTAGGCAAGGATAGCACATAGGGTTTTTTTTAAAGCAGTGATATTTGGTCTGGAATTTGAAGCTGACGTGTGTCCTATACTGTCCTGGTTTTCCCACATGTTTAGCTAGTACACCTGAGAGAAACTATATAGAAAACAGCCAAGTTTGATGACAGAGGAGTCCTCACGTATAGCAAGTCTAAAATTTCATTAAACAGTGTTTGGGATGCTGCTAATGTTATTACTGTAATACAAACATCAAAGGAAATCAGATCACACACTCAGGGAAATCGTTCCCTGCTGGAAATCCTGTTAGCTGACTTCAATTATGCTGTGCTTTCCTCCTTCAGAAGGCTGTGTCAGCCCCATTAGCTGCTCTCTAAATCGCCTGCTTAATCAAAGTGCACACATTTGAAACTCATCAAATTAAGTAAAATAAAATTTGAATTGTGTGCTTGTTTGGGTTCACATTGCAGCAATATCAAAATTATTCTGATTGCTAGAAGTGCATCTATGGACAGTGGTTAAGAAGATAAATAAGTAAGGTTGAATCAGAATTAGAAAGAGAGCCCTTCTGGTGTGAAGCTTATAGGCTCCAAAGTAGAGCTTTCTTTCAGGATTAACATCTATTTTTTTAAGTACAATTCAAGATTTGTTAAATTCCCTCCATCATATTCCTGAAAGGAAAACATAAAAATATAATACCTGTATCGTTTTTTGTTTTCACTTTTATTATGAAAAATGTTAAACATATTGAAAAGTAGAGAGACCAGCAAATAAACATATACCAATCACCTTTAAAAAATAATTTTTACCATGTGGGCATATTTGATTCATAAATTTAAAGTATTTTGAAGCAAGTTATAGATATCATGACACTTCACTCTTAAACACTTCAATATGCATCCCTGAAAAAAACAGGATATTTTCCTAAAATCCACAATTTCATTATCACACCTTACAAAAGTACTTATTCCTTAATAACATTTAATTTCCAGCTTCCCTCAGTTCTCCCAAAGAAGTCCTTCAGAGGTGGTTTATTCAAACCAGGAAATGCACTTGCTCTTAAATATCACCAGTCCAACTTTGAATTTAAATGTACTTGTGGATGTCTTTGAAAATTTTAAGGATACATTTATAACTTTCAATTATATTTAAAATGAGCCACAGAAAGAAATTCACCACATTATATTTCAGGCATTCTCAGGTTGGCTTTATCATACATTTCTAAGCATTCAGTTCAAAATGTTTTTGCCCTTTTTGTTTTACTCTCTACGAAACTGTTATAAGATGCCAAAGATGAGCAGAAATTGAGAAAACTTTCTATCTCAAAAATAATGACAGAAGTTTAGAAACAAATGCTAAGAGAAAGACGACTTGAAAGTTAAAACATAATTATCAACCCATATCCCTCTAATGCATGAGAGTCCAAGATGTTGATCATGGAAGTAATTGAATAATTCAGTAAGTCTTGTGTAGATCCTATTAATTTCATAAGCAGGTATAGAAAGGAGCTATTAGTGACACAGTCAGCAGACTTTGCTCTATTCCACTGTATTCCAGTTTTCAGGAATGCCCAACAAGTAGGTGGTACCTCAGACCTGTGGGGCACATGTGTATGCATCTTGCCAGCCACAGTTGGGCAGGGAGAAATTGGGTGCATCACCCAACAGGCTCTTCCCAGTGGGCTCACAGCATGAAAACATGGATAGCTTATTTGCCCTCAATTCACTGCAGCATGCCCATCACTAGTGTAGAGTATCCAATCAAGGCAGGCCTAGGAACTTGTTACGCAAGTGAGAATGTTTCCTGTCCACAGCAGCTAATTCTTCATCATTGATCCATCAGGTGTGTCACTAGCTTTGTTTCCCTCAAGTATGTAGGTAACCAGGTTTTGCAAATGACACTAACAAGAATATTCAAATTGTGGTTTTAGCTAGTAAGATATTTTATCATTTTGTGACATTCAGTAATGATACAGACTATAATTCAGAAAAGGCAGGACTTATTGTTGGCTTGCGTAAGATAAATATTTTCTCAAGAAAAATTATTTGAGCTTTAAAATGCTCTTAAATAAGGTTATCCTTCTTCTGGTATCATCCTGTGAGATGGTAGAGCAATGATTTCTAACTATGAGTTCCAAGTAATATTTCAGTAAGTCCAGAAAAAAAGCGAGAAAAATAGGGCAATATTGTGAGTTTTTAAAATGAAGTTAAATTTACTAAAATTAAAGAACCAGCTTCTTGTCTGAGATTGTCTTCTCACTGTGTGTGTGTGTATGTGTTGATGTTAAATTTTTTCTTCTTTCATGAGATGATGATAGTTGAAAATAGCATTTTAATGTCCCAAATTTAAAATTCATAAACCCATGGAATTGTCATATTTTAAAAGTATCTGTTTGTGTTTGGTTATCTATTGTTGTATAACAAACAACAATCATTTATTTTCTCATGATTTTGTGACTTGGGTAGGACTTGGTGGGAAGATCTTGTCTCTGCTCCAGTTACAGCTAAGTGGCCCACCTAGGGCTGGAGGATCCACTCCCAAGAAGGTTTACTGCAATGATGGGTGCTGGCTGCCGGCTGGGATCTCAGGTCCGGGGCTGCAGGACTGCCACTCCTCTAGACAGAGTGGTTAGCATGGACATGTGACAGAATTCTGGCCAAAGAGTTACAAGGGGAAGCCTATGGGGGTGAGGTGAGGTGGACCTTCAGGAAGAGTTTATTCATTCCCAAAAGATAGTTTTTTGTTTTGCTGGATTTGCCATATCTCCAAGTGATGCTTTAAAACTGCAGCAGCTGTCATAAAACCAGGAGGGAAATCAGCCTGAAAATGAAGCCAACACACTGAGGTTGGCAGCATATAAAGATGGAAAGAACCTGGGTCCTTGATAAGTGTTATTGCGCTGCTTGGATGAACTATCCTGGGAGCCACTCTATCTAGGAGCCAATTATGTGGAACAAATTTTCTTTTTTAAAATAATTAATTAATTAATTTTATTTTGGGCTGTGTTGGGCTTTCTCTAGTTGTGTTGGGCTTTCTCTAGTTGCGTTGAGCAGGGGCTACTCTTCGTTGTGGTGTGCAGGCTTCTCATTGCAGTGGCTTCTCTTGTGGAGCAGGGGCTCCAGGCACACGGGCTTCAGTAATTGTGGCTCGCGGGCTCAGTAGTTGTGACACACTGGCTTAGTTGCTCCGTGGTATGTGGGATCTTCCTGGACCAGGACTCGAACCCGTAACCCCTACACTGGCAGGTGGATTCTTAACCACTGTGCCACCAGGGATGTCCAAATTTTCTTCACTCTTTAAACTTGTAGGGTCAGGGTTTGTTTTCTTTTACTTACAGCCAAAAACATTTCAACTGATAATCTATGTTTTGTTGCTTAAGTCAACACCTGCCTATAACACAAGAAAATAAAGCAAAGAAATATCAAATGTCTAGAATGAGGATAATTTTACAATACTGAGTAACAGGGACAAACTAACATATGAGACATGTTCCAAAGAGTGGATCCATATATATATCCGTATCCATATATATATATAGGTATAACTGATTGACTTTGCTGTACAACAGAAACTAACACAACATTGTAAATCAACTATATTCCAATAAAAAATTTTTTAAACCCTATATTTCCAGTTTAAAAAAAAAGTTGATCCTTGTTAACCATGCTAGATAGTTTGGGATCATATACTTTTTCATTTCTTTCAATCCTTCTATTTGGTCTAGAAGAAATCCTAACTTTAATGCTAGAATATCTTTAACATCTAAGAGTCTCTAGCCTAAATTTTTAACAGAGAGCTGGCCTCAAGCTCAAAGCGATAGGCAGACAATGGAATTTAGCTAGAATTTAATAATATTTTGCTTCAGTTGCTTTGTTGAATTTACTTTTATGGTTATATTCTATTAATGGTAAATGATACTGTTTTTCTATTTATGATAATAACATAGTTTCCACATTTTAAGTAAAATGATTTAATTTAAAGATAAATGTTAAGTAAACATTAGTGCAGTTGGGGCATGGATATGTTAAAAATTATGAAGGTGGCCTAGGGACAGCTGAAGTTTGGGGAACACCAGCCTAGGATGTTTGAGAAACTCCTGGGGTAAAAAAGGTGAAGCAGCCCTGCATATACCATAGTTGCCTGGCTGGAATGTATTTTCTATTGACTATTTACTAGGATCTCTTTCATACTTCATCTCAGATGAATTTTCCAAGATGAATTATCTCTGAATATGGCATTCCTAACTTACCCACTATACTTCCACAGTTGCATCCTTGTCCTGGTTTTACTGGATCATTTATTCCCTGAGTTTTGTTGCCTCCATGACAAAGGATTGAAGTGTCATGCTCTTGCTTGGACTTTTTGTTTTTTTTCATCAGCACCTTCCTTTGCCACATACTTCTACCCTCCACCCAGTTCAAGCACTGATTAATTCCAGACCTTTATTAATTCTAATCCCTTTAAAAGGAGTGTGTCCCTCTGCTTTAACTTTACCCACCAAAGTCCTGTCCATCCTTCAATGACCAGCTCAAAGACCAATTTCTCCATGAAGATGTCCCATATCTCACTGCAGTAAGAATTAATCTCTTTTACCGTAACACTCTTTGAAAGCTCACAACCTGCTTTGTGGATTGAGTAGCTAGGGAGCTCCTTGAAATGAGGAATTTGTCTCAATTATCTTTGTCTAATCAGTAAATACCTAAAAAGTATTTACTAAATTTATTGAACCAGAATAGAATCATATTTTAAATTAGCTGGAAATAATCTTGTGATTATTTTTATTTTATAATGCTATTTTGTCATTTTTGCAATAATGTCTACTTTATGTTTTCTCCAAAAAGAGGTCAAAGAATCTCAGTCACAGAAAGAATCTTGAGGCATTATATCACAATAAAAGGATATCATTGTGACTATCCAAGTACAAATTTGTTCCTCTTTGGAAGCCATCCAGAAATGTTGAGTTATTTCCCCTAGAAACCCATTCCAATTTTCTGCGTCTTTTATTCACAGGAAGTTTTTCCTTACACTGAACCGTAACCATACCAAGTTTCAGCTTAATTTGTTTCTTACTGTTCTAGTCTCATAGTCTCCTTAAGAAACAGCTGGTCACCATCCATTTTATTTACTCCTAACACAATCAAAAGTCTACAGCTCTAAATATCCTTTAGAACAGAGGTCCCCAACCTTTTTGGCACCAGGGACCGGTTTCCTGGAAGACAGTTTTTCCACGGTCGGTGGGGGGCTTGGGGTGGGGAAGGGGAATGGTCCAGGCGGTAATGAGAGCGATGGGGGGCGGCAGGTGAAGCTTCGCTCACTGGCCGCTCACCTCCTGCTGTGCGTCCCAGTACCGGCCCACGGCCCGGGGGTTGGGGACCTCTGCTTTAGAAAGCACACACAAATTTTCCTTTTTTTAAAATTAATTAATTAATTTATTTATTTTATTTTCTGCAGTACGTGGGCCTCTCACTGTTGTGGCCTCTCCCGTTGCAGAGCGCAGGCACCGGACGCTCAGGCTCAGCGGCCATGGCTCACGGGCCCAGCCGCTCCGCGGCATGTGGGATCTTCCCAGACCGGGGCACGAACCCATGTCCCCTGCATCGGCAGGCGGACTCTCAACCACTTCGCCATCAGGGAAGCCCCAAAATTTCCTGTTTAATCAAGAGTCAGTAGACATCCCAGACTAGCAGGGTGAGTTGAGTTTTCTTTTTTTTTAATGATGAGCATGGTAAATTCCTTTAAACAGAGTTCCTAAGACTACCATTGAGAGGGCAGTATCTTTCAGAGGAGAAATTTGAAGAGACTCTATTATACTATATTTGAAGAAGGAAGTGAATCAAAGTTAGTTTGAAGAAAAAAACTGTGTCAAATTAATGAATTCAAAGAAATGTTCACAGGGCACCAATATGATGTGAAAAAACAGAGGTTAAGGGAGAAACTGCAGGAAGTTTACATTCTCCTGACCCCAGAAGCGAAGTGATCCAAGTACTCAGCTGAAGTTTGGCCAAAGGAGAAGAGGATCCATTTGAAGGTTAACTGAGCTTGCATTATTCCTGGGCACCCTACCATCAGGTCCGACTCCCCACAGTGATGACATTTATAATGAGAAAAAATGCATGCAAATTAGTGGATAGTAATTAGAGGTGGAGCCATACATAGTCTGTTTTGGTGAGTGATTTTGGGAGGAGTTGGGAGGGAGAAGAGATAAAATATGAGGTCAACAGAAAAGGGATCAGAGTTGTATACAAAACAGTTAAAGTGAGAACGTACTCTCAGGAGAACATGGGGAAAGCGCTCACATGTTATTGCTCTCACTGACTAGTTGAAACCAGTGTAGGTAATAAAGGATATAGTTGCATATCTATTTTCTCTCTTCTAACCGTTGGCATTACTAACTGGAATAAACTTAGAAAAGTGGGGAAGCTCTGTCTCCTGATGACCACTGTAATTTAATTTGGGTTTAATGCAATTGAAACAATTGGCAGTTTAGATCACTTTGCCTGCCCAGGAAAGTTGGAACCTCCTAGAGAGAGAACAGAGGAAGTAGAAATGAGAGTCAAAACACATGAGTCATAGAAAAGTGTACTGATAAGAGGAAATAAGAATGTGATCTGTGGTTTGCTGATAGTGTTACAGAGTTGAACAGGCTTCAAAAATTTATTGAACTGATTTTTTGAATGTGCTTCAGATTTTACCTAAACATTGTAAGTAAACAATTATTGTGTGTTTATTCAATACCCTAAAATATTTATTGAGCACATCTCATTAGAAGAATTAACAGATGCAAAGCTCTTAGAACAGTGCCTGGCGCATCCATTCATTAGTCTCGGTAGCTCTTACTCAAGGTAATGCATTCGGCTAGATACTATGGGATGTAGACAGAGGGCAAGATGTGGTCCTGAGTTCTTGGAGATTTAAATCTAAGGGCTCCATGGAAGGCAATTCTATGGATATAACTTCTGTAGTCATACACTCTACTACAGGAGTCCCCAAAGCATTGAGCTTGACATCTGTGCATTTTCTCCCCATCATCCATCACCCTGAAAGTTAAGAGACTTTCCTAAGAGGCAGGAAATCACAGGCTACAACCATCCGCATTCTCTTCCTCAGCAATTTTACAACCACCCTTCTCCAGACACACACACACACACACACACACACACACACACACACACAGCCCTCCAGGCTGTTGTTAATTATAAGAATTTGGAAAGGTAAAAGTTTTTTGTCTAGATTTGTACTTATTTTTTTGTACAATACTCAAATTATGTAAATATAATAGTTAGGGAAAATAATTTAAATTGTTAGGCAGCTTCAATGACAGTCTAACTTTCTCATATACTTTTAATTCTCAAGGGATAGCATGGAAGTCACTTCCCTCATTAAGATGGACCCCAGTTTTTCCAGGATGGCTAAGGTGGATAATCTGAGAGGCTACTCCCAATCACATGCTGTGTACTAAAAATCTTGACTTCTTGGGCTAAAGGATTTAGGAATTCAGTTAGTTTATGGCTTTAAAACTTACCTAATATAAAGAGATTACTTTTTAATGTGTAGTATACACAGACTGAAATAATTTTTGTTAGCCACAATCCTAACTATAATATAGGAGGCACCCAGCCTGAGTACTAACTCACAACAATACCTGAAGGATATTTGTATCTATAATTGAGCCCTATAAGAGAATTACAAAATGACTGTTGAGAATGAATGAACTCAGACTCTGGGGTAAGAACCAGACACCTTTGACCATATAGTTAACTTGGACTCAAATATTTGCAATGATGTGAATACCATACAGTGGGTGTCTATAGTCTGGGTTCCTTTGAAAGCAGAGACTGAGACAAGAACTCTGGTCTAGGTGGTTTATTTGGGAAGAGATCCCAGGAAACAGGAGTGAGGATCAAGAGAATAAGACAAGGAAAAAGGAAAACCCAATATAGATAGTATGTTGTAGAGGTCACTGCTACGAGCTACAAGAGACTTGATTCCACTGGGAAGCCTGCAGAGTGTCTTCTGGAATTTTCCACTTGAAGACAGGAGACTGGAACATTTATCCACTTTCTGTGTCCCATATTGCTTGAGGGTTGCATGTAGGGCCGCCAATGCCCCCACCCTCTGGGGCTTGTACTTGCATGAGGGCAGAGGATGTCACCTCCAAGGGACAAGGCCCTGGGGCAGAACATGACAGGGAGAGTAAGTGAACTGTCTGCCGAAGCTGCTGCTTGACATCAAAAGTGGGTCAAGGGGATGTGACACAAACATGGAAAGGTCTGCAAGCAGCTGGTGGTACCTCCTTACTCAGCAGTGGGTGGTAGCCACTAGACACCAGAGCTAAGAGTAGAGCTCTCCTTATCTGGAGTGTGTTCCTTTTCTTCAGATGTCCCACAATATCCACAATGAGCTATCCTCTACTTCAGACCTCTGCTCACAGCCTCTGCTTATGACTTCTCAAAATGAAGTCTTTGAGTTCTGACTTTTTGTTAACTAAGGAAGTCTTTAGCTTCTTTCAAAGTGCTCTGTAAAATGCTAGTTTCCTACTTCAATAATGGCTAAATAATGTGCAGGACTCCATATCTATCTCTCTAATCGGAGACTCTCCCCTGACAATGTGTCAGCTGTATTCTTTTTGCTGCAATCAGCATACTCCATGCCCTGGAATTGCAGCTATACAGGGAAGGGGTTTTATATTCCTTCATGCAAGAAGGTTTACTTTCTTGTGGGGATCCAAGCTGTGAATAGATTTAATTCCTTGGGAAGCACCAGAACAATGCTTTTATACCCTGATAAAATACAACCCAAGGGTGAGACCAGTTAACTATATCATGTCCATCACTGTATGGGCTACAGTTGCATAAAAGCTAAAGTGAACAAATTTCTAGTAGCAAAGACATCTATGAACCTCATAAGATGTATATAATTAACACCATCCTTTGACTAATTATCTTGAAGTAAGACCCAGAACTTTCCTTTTCAGACAATGTCAAGTCCATTGGTTCTCACTGTAGACAGTTTTGCTCCCCTCTCCAACGGCAATTTAACAATGACTGGAGACATTTTTGGTTGTCGTGACTTTGTGAGGAGGCAACTGACATCTGGTGCGTAGAGGCCAGGAATGCTGCTACAGGGAAGGAAAAAGTAATTTTCCTTCTATCCTTCTAGGTTCTCTCTAGGGCCCCTATACCACAAGGCAGACTAACAAGAGAAAAACAATTTGTTAACATGTATATTTCATGTATATATGGAAAATACCCAGGAAAAAAATGAGTAACTTTCAGACGTAGCTTAAATTCAGGCTTAAATTCTATCTTCAGCAAAAGACAAAAGAGAGAGAAGGGTGTGGGGGAGGACTGTTATGGGGGATGACCAGGAAACTAGGGTAAATAAGAGTAAGGTTTGTTCGATTTAAGTCTGTGCCTTTTCCATTGATAAGAGTTTCTTGTGATTTATCACAAGAAAGGGAGACACCTTACATGTAAAAGAATGTAAAAGAGGTAATCTACTCTGTGTTCATAGTTTCTCCTGTGTCTGCTGTCTCTCAAAATAATTCTTATGCCAAAGAACATATTTTGGAGTGGCTGTTTTCTTCTTCCCTGCTAACATTCTACAATTCACAGGACATCACCCACAACAAAGAATGGTCAAGTCCAAAATGTCAATTTGCTGAAATTGAGAAACCTCAATCTAGAAACATTGAAATTTTACTTCTATTGATTTTTGGAAGATTAACACAAACATCCTTTGTGACTTAATGCAAATCATTTCACCTTTCCTGGCCTGGGTTTTTTCGAGTTGGTGAGAACGTTGTACTAGATGAACTCTAAGGTCACCCCCAATTCTGACATTATATGATGCTATGAATCTGCTCCTTTCATTCTACTCTAGTCTCCCTAAGTCCTGACATTCTAAGATTAGCCTGTTATTGGAAAAGCTGAATGTAAATAAGAATTGATTGTTTAACGTTTACTCTCAGCCATAGAAAATTAATTATTGAGTTGCTGTTGAGACGGCAGTATTACTGATTTAACTCTGTTGTGTGATGAATTTTAAAATATGTAAAAGATTAAAGTCACAGCACATTTAAGACGAATAAGATAATTTTTACTTTCCTAACCTAACCTTGTTACCTTTTAGCTGTGTGTATCAGTGGATCTGTGGGTGGTCCCAAGACTTAGATTCTTAATATATTTTGGATATTAACCTCTTATCAGGCATATGGTTTGAAAATATTTTTTCCCATTCCACAGGTGTTTTTTTTTGTTTTGTTTTTGTTTTTTACTTTGTTGATGGTTTCTTTTCTTGTGCAGAAGTTTTTTAGTTTGAGGTAGTCTCACTTGTTTAATTTTGATTTTGTTACTTATGCTTTAGGTGTCATATCCAAAAAAATCATTTCCAAGGCTTATGTCAAAGAGTTTATTCCTGTGTTTTTTTCTAGGAGTCTCATGGTTTCAGGTCTTACATTTAAATCTTTAATCCATTTTGTGTTTAATTTCTGTGAATGTTGTAAGACAGGGGTCCACTTTCATTCTTTTACATGTGAATATCCAATTATCCCAGCACTATTTATTGAAGAGATTGTCTTTTCTCCATTAAGTATTCTTGGATCCCTGTCAAATATGTTAACTGTATATGCTTTGGTTTATTTCTGGGCTCTTGATGCTGTTGCATTGGTTTCTTTGTCTGTTTTTATGCCAGTACCATACTGTTTTGATGACTGTATCTTTATAGTATAGCTTGAAATCAGGGAATGTGATACCTCCTTCTTTCTTCTTTCTCAGGATTTCTGTGGCTACTCAGGGTCTTTGTGGTCTTTTGTATTTCCACATAAATTTTAGGACTGCTTTTTCACTTCTGTAAAAAATACCATTGGAATCTTTATAGAGATGGCATTGAATCTTTGGATGACTTTTGGTAATGTTGACATTTTAACAATATTAATTCTTCCAATCCATGAACAAGATACTTTCCATTTATTTGTGTTGTTGATTTCCTTCTTCAATGTCTTGTAATTTTCAGAGCAGAGATCTTTCACCTCTTTGGTTAAATATATAACTAAGTTTTTTTTTTTTTGATGCTATGGTAAATGGTATTGATTTTTTTAAATTTCTTTTTCAGAACATGCATTGTTAGTGTAAAGAATTGCTACTGATTTTTGTATGTTAATTTTGTATCCTGCAACTTTAATGAATTAATTGATTAAATCTAACAGTTTTTTGGTTGAGTTTAGGTTTTTCTGTATATAAAATCATGTCATCTGCAAATGTAGTCAGTTTTACTTTTTCCTTTCCAATTCTGATACCTTTTATCTCTTTTTCTTGCCTTATTGCTTTAGCTAGGACTTTCAGTCCTATATTGAATAGGATTGGTGTGAGTAGGCACCCTTGTCTTATTCCTGATCTTAAGATTGAAAAACTTTCAATCTTTCACTATTGAGTATGATGTTAGCTGTGGGCTTGTCATATATGGCCTTTATTATGATGAAATATTTTCTTTCTATGCTTAATTTGATAAAAGTTTTTATCATAAATTGATGTTGAACTTTGTCTAATGCTTTTTCTGTGTCTACTGAGATGATCATATATTCTTTTATTCTATTAGTATGATGTATTGTATTGATTGAGTTGCATATGTTGACCCATCCTTGCATCCCAGGGATATGTCTCAC